>NC_057688.1:5636485-5656485 GCF_014466175.1 Vespula pensylvanica
CTCTCTCTCTCTCTCTCTCTCTCTCTCTCTCTCTCTCTCTCCCTCTTTCTCTGTCTCTATCCTTCTTTCTTTTTCCTCGAGCCGCTTTTAATATTTACTTTCCTTCCTCGGAATATCCTCTATGCAAGATCGTACCTATAAAGACATGGACCATGTTTTATATGTATATGTACACACATACACACATATCTTTCTTTTTCTTTCATTTTTCATTTCTGTCATACATCTCTCTTTTCTCTTTTAGTGCCGTGTGTTTACCTCGCAACACCCTAAAACTAGAGTGCCATATTAAACATAATGAAAACTCTCTTTATGTCACGCCCAAAAGGATTCTTTTAAATACCGATGGTGATGAGATAATAATTTATTATTAATTACATGACAAAAGGATAAAACTACTATTTATTCTATTCGATTTCTTTCTTTTTGTAATTAATAACTTTCTTATAAATCTTTTATTCATTTATTTATCCACTTATTTTATTAATTATTTATTTATACGTATATATATTTTTTTATAATTCGACGATACCTGTCATTAGTATAATATAATCAAACGCCAAGTCAATATGATCGCCTTTGGATTGCTAATAATTAGCGTAGAGATTAAATAGAACGTTTTCTGTAAATCACAACGTATATTCGTAGTTCGTTTATAATAAAAGACGAGAAGATAAAAGAGAGTAGAGTCTCTCGGAGATAAATGAGGGTTACTGACCCCCTTGCATTCTCTTACGTCTCCCTCTCTCTCTCTCTCTTTCTCTTTCTCTCTCTCTTTCATATACATATACGTATATAACATCAATGTTTCATCTCGCTCACTCTTTCTTCGTCTCTTTTCTCGCACGTTACGAGTCTCTCTCTCTCTCTCTCTCTCTCTCTCTCTCTCTATCTCTCTCTCTTTTTCTCTTCTCTTCTAGAAGGCTAACGATACGATTTCTTCTCGCTCGTAAACTGTTAATTCCGTGAGGCGAGTATCTGCTGATCGATATATTACTTCTTCGTTTCAAGCTCGTTCTCTTTTTAACACTGTATTATATATGTGTATATATATATACATACATATACATATATGTATATATATATGTATATATATATATAGCATAGAGAGTTATACTCGTTCAATGTCGACATCGATTAATCATTCGTACTTACTTACATAGACTCGCATGATTTCTCAGCAAGTACTTGAATACTTTAAAACGATTATTTTTCTTTTTTCTTTTCGACGTTACTTCATGAAGTTTTTCTTCTTCTTCTTTTTTTTTTTATTTTTATTATAATATTCGGAGGAAGTATCGAGAACAGAAATATCTTCACACACGAAATATGGATCTTCCATATTTTTCATTTGGTTCGTTGTTCATTTAAACAAAAAATAAAAACTACAGGTGGACCTTTTAATTCTGTTGGAAGAAAGTACGAGAAGATTAGAAAAAAGAAAACATATATAATAAAAAAAAGAAAAGAAAGAAAAAAAGATGACATGAGATCCGCCGTTACGCAAGTATTTTCTTTTATTACCCATTAACTTCATGATTTACTATCCCCTTCGTTTTCACCCTAGATCACGCATCCAAGATATCTCTAATCGTCTTCATCTTCCAGATTTATTTATGAAAGATGTTTAATTTTGAACTAACAAATACGTAAGCAGAGATTTGAGGAATACTTAATTCGATGTGGTTTTTTCTTCTTTTTTTTTTTTTTTTTTCTTAAATAACCATTTCGAATGAAATTTGCGGAATAATTAATATGATGTGTTTTTTTTTAAATAATCGTTTCGAATGAAAGTTGCGGAATTTTTTACGCAATTCATGTGCTATGTCTATCTCTCTTTCTCTCTCTCTCTCTCTTTCTTTCTCATTATAAATTCAACGATAACATGTATCTGATCTATGTATCGAGATACGTTCGACTTAGTCGATATATTTGTTAAAGGAGAGAGGAGAGGAAAGGAGAAAGAAAGTCGAGCGAAGGGGAAAGAAACCGTACCGTTCAAAGGTCGAGATTAGGTCAGCACGGTCGGCCAGCATATGCCTGTCCTTCGTCTTTCCTTCTTCTTCTTCTTCATCATCATCTTATTTCTTTCTTTTCTTTTTTTTGCTCTTTCTTCTTCGCCACATCTTCGTCTCCGTGAAATTTCCACTGATCCTCTTATTTTCATCTTTTTTCATTTCTCCACTCTCTTTGTTCCTGCGAAACACTGAGCTATGTATGCATATCATTGGTGACGTTCGATAAAACGTTTCCGATCGTTAATTAGAATCGTTAATTAGATCGTTTGTAATCAACATTTAAATTTTATGAGTTAATCAAGTTCAAGATGTACTCGTTAATTTGATTATCGAAATGCATTTAACATTAATTCAAATTTCGTTTGATTTAAATAGTAATTAAATATGTATAATATATACTAATTACGCTTGATTAATGAAATGTTCTTTGAATTATTTTTATCATCCGTCTTTGCTTTATATCTCGGTGTTTGTTAAATCTATTATTTTATTATATATCTACGGATATCTTTTAGAAGAATATTAGATAACTTATATTTTTGTTGTACACAAATTGAATTCTTTATTTTGACTTCTATCTTTCTATTTTTTTTCTTTTTTCTTTTTCTATCAAATTCTCATCCCCCAACCTTTCTCATTCTATCTGCACGTGCAAGTGCGAGAAACGTGTATCATGGTCGCGTGCCGTTTCGTATCACCTTATCACAGTTATCAAGGTATTATCATCACCGAGTTATTTCAGCATGACTCCACGAGGAGAGAAATTCATCGTTTAGTTCATCTTTTAACGAGGATGCATTCGAACATCTATATATTCGTCGTTTATCATTGAACTATATAAAATATATATATATATATTTCTCTCTCTATAATAATTTCTTAATATTTTATTATAAAAATGTATTATAAAAAGTTTCATCGATAAACGCTTCGCCCATTTTGTGTTTGATTAGAGAAAGAAAAATATTTTCTCACGATGATGACAACGATAATCTTTTGTACAAAAAATAAGAAGAAAAAAAAAAAGAGAGAAGAAAGAAGGAAAAAGAAGATACAGTTTCTCGTCTTTTGCATTTTGGGATGCACGTGATGCACGTAGGCCCGACGTATCGTGACGTCGTGTTCTTAAGAAGCAGAAACGTAAGCACACGTTTTCAGATGTACACCCTCTCTCTAAGGGGTATTTGCACATTTTATGACGGCAACACAGACTATCCCACAACCATCTTCGTGCTCGTGCCCTTCCTTTTCTACGTTGAAGGAACCGTCCACATGGTAAACAAGGGTTCTCCCTTCGAAATTTCCTTTTTTTCTTCTTTTTTTTTCCTTCTTTCTTTCTTTCCTTTATTCTCTTTATTCTCTCGCATTTCTACTCTTGTAGTTGTCTACATTGAAATTTACAATTAGAGTAGATTAGAATAGAATTATTTGATTATGAAAAAAAATATAGATTCATTTTTTAAATAAAAATTCGATGTTACAATAAATTGAACATTCATCGATAAAAATGATTAAAATCGATTGATTGGAATTTTATCGAGAAATATAAACTTGTTTTGCTTTGATTTAAAAAAAGCTATCGAATTTTTAAATAGATCTAGTACGTTCACGGGTCATATTATTTTAATTAGATTAAATACATACGTTTTTTTTTTGAACAAATTACAAATATATATATATATATATAGACCGACTTATATATTATAAATAAAAGTTCGAAAACATTGAACTCTGATCGATATAGGAATATATCGATGATTATTTGATTAGATTTGTAATAAAAAATAAATTCATTCGACCTAAGAAAATCGAGAGAATCTTTTAATACGTAGATATAGTAAATTTATCAAGTTATATTTTAAAGAAGGCCAGGAAGGACAATTAGCATATCTAAAAGATCAGCAAACCGTGCCTCAGAAAATCTATTACATTGGACTGTCAACGGCTCGAGAAAGAACAGATTAGCTGGTATCTTGAGCGTGGTATGAATGGGCCGCTCGTGATTATACTATCTTCTATTACTACTCGCTCGGTCGAGCTATCGTAGCCATTCCTCTCGTAGTACACCAGCCATCGTAACACTCGTACACACCGCGACGACGTTCTTGCGTTTATATGTAAACCGATTGCGGTAGCATCTCCTGTTAAGAGCTAACTAATCTTCGTACTAACCTAATCTACGTGAATGGTTGTTTTAAAAGAGAATTATATATATCAATGGTGACCAATCAGCATGCGTGTATATTAAAATCAGTTTATTGAACCTGTTTTGTTTGATTCGAATTAGGTTAATGACGTATTCCATTAGAGACACAATGAAACATTTGACGTATCTATTATTGATGATAGATTTATTAATATTGAAAGATTTTTATGATGATGATATTAATTAAAAAAAAAAAAAAAGAAGAGAAAGTAAAAATAGAAAAAGAAAGAAAGAAAGAAAGAAAGAAAGAAAGAAAGAAATGAAAGAAAGGTGTTAGATATTTTCGAGAGAAGGATATGTATAAGTGATTTACTTATTCTTTTTTCTTTGGTTCTTCCTTTCTCATTGTTACAACTGTTGTGAGAACACCTGGTCCTCCTCTTATCGGAATAGGAAAGGTAGAAACGTAGGTAACGTTCTACAATGACCTCCCTGTTCACATTCGTAGGACTATTGTGTCGCTTCTATTTCTTTATTGTTTCAAGTACGACATTTTACTCTGTGTTTTATTTAAATAAGATAAGCAACAAAGAAGAGATCTTTTTATTATTACAAAAAAAAAAAAAAAAAAAAGAAAAGAAAGGAAAAGAAAAAATCCGAATACTTCTTTTTTTAAGGAAAAGAAACTTCTTCTATGGAATCAAAAATTTGATGATAAATCGTATAGATGATGATCGAGAAATCTTCTTCTCTCGTGGACCGAGAATAAGAGGAGAAAACGAGAGGTCGAGATAAAGAGGCTATTCAATCTCTGAAAATCTCGTCGTAAACGGCATCGATATATACCGCGCGCTTCGGCCCTGCTTATATATATTGCGGATAACAGAGAGTGTTTTTGTGGGGGCCTTAGAGAGATAACGGCAACCTCTGCCCCCGATGTACAAAACCTCTTCCGCTCGTTCAGCGACTTTAAAACTCGTTCCTTGCTACCGTTCGATGCCATCACCTTTTTTCTATTTATCTTAGAAAAAAAAACAATCAATTTAGATCTACATTATAAATATATATTATTTCACTGATGCATATCTTTGATATATAATAACAATTATATATTAATTATATGAAAGTATATATAAAATAAATAAAAGTCTTTAAATGTAAATAATTAAATAGGAAAAAGAAAATCGAACATAAAATTTATTTAGCGTTGAATAACGTCGTTGTAGAAAATTTCTCCAACTAAACGAATTTTTATTTTACTATGGTTTTAACGTAAATTCCATCTAAATCTGGATTAGCTAGCAGGGTCTTATTTAGAAAGGTTTTATCGTTCTTAGGATTACTAATGAAAGAGATGTTCTTTGAGGAACACGTGAAGTTTATTGTTCTTCGTAGCAGTTATTTAAAATGTTTGAGAATATTTTCGAAGCAAAATTCTTTCTATAAATTTTGGTACAATTTATTTAACATTTTCTCTCTCTCTCTCTCTCTCTCTCTCTCTCTCTCTCTCTCTCTCTTTCTCTGTCTTTTTTACTTATCATTAAATTTCGTTATGTTCGTGTCAGAGGTGCAAACCATGTTCATTTATCATGCTAATTAATCATTACTCATTAGCTCTAGAAAAATCTTCAACTTGATGAAAAAAGGATATATATATATATATATATATATATATATATAATTATAAATATCATCTAAATATTATCATTCCTTTATCGACCTTCAAAATTCACTCATGCGATAGCGATCATGGTTCATGCACTTTGATTGGAAATTAATTAGCATTGTCGATCGGTGCAACTGTCGATGAATATTCGAAACTTCTCGAGATTTTTCAATTACTTATTTTTTCAAGAGATAATGCAACAGCTGTTTATTAAAAAATTTTGCTTAAAAATTTTTCGGTGAAAGTGAAATTTATAAAATCGGTACAATAATCGTAAGCTTCTGTAGAATAACCGATGTTGTGCCGATTTCTTTTAATGCTTTCTCTAGAATAATGAGAATGAAAGAGAGAGTGAGAGAGAGAGAGAGAGAGAGAGAGGGAGAGAGAGAGAGAGAGAGAGAGAGAGAAAGAGAGAATATAAGAAAAAGATCATTCTCAGTGGATGCGCAAGTGTCCATAGCTGACGCGTATATTTTCTTCATCGTATGATTAATCGGGGTCGCGGCTTGGCATCTTCTTGTCGGCTTCGAACCAACAATGGACTCTCGAGCAAGATAAAGAGCCGATGTAGATTCCACTGTTTGGGTTACGAAGTTTTCTTAGTACATATCTTACATTTTGTATTAAATTTTT
Source organism: Vespula pensylvanica (assembly GCF_014466175.1). Lineage (NCBI taxonomy): Eukaryota > Metazoa > Arthropoda > Insecta > Hymenoptera > Vespidae > Vespula > Vespula pensylvanica. The sequence goes on from NC_057688.1 coordinate 5,642,949, forward strand.
TATTATATATGTATACATACATGTATATCTATTTAATACGTGTATAATTCGAGACAGACAAAAATATCAATGTGTAAAGATTTTTAAATGGATTTTGAAATTAAATTTTTAAAAATATATGATATTGACAAATATTTAGATATATTTAATCGATAATTTTAAGAGATATCGCACGAAAGAAAATTTTCATGCACGAAATATTGATAAAAGAAAAAATTTTTTTTTGTTAACATTTCACGTATTCTATATTATACCTACATAGGTACATATGTATATATACCTACATTTATGGCTCTCTCTCTTTTTCTTTTTCTCATAAACACGCGCGCATTATCCAATTTGCACGATTTGTACTTGGATCTTTCAAGAAAAAATATGTTTTTTAATAGAATTCGTCGCGAACCACCGCATGAGAGGAGATAATCCTACCGAGCCTGACCTCTCCAATTCGATTAGGTAACGTCAATAAGGTCGGTTCAATGTTAAACGATGGAGACATCGATACCTCATACCTATCAATTTCATTTGAATAAAATAGTTCAATAATAACAAAAAGAAAAAAGAAAACAGGGATCATTTTCGTTCGACCAATATCAAAAAATATTGATGAACGAAATAAAGATCTTCAACATCTTATTTCATTAAAAAAATTATCTCGTTAACGCGCGCGCGCATGTTTCTCGAGTCATTCGATTGAGAAAGACTGCAATTCGACACTAGGATCATTGACGTGGCCTATGCTCGGTGGTCCTGCCAGCTTGACCTTTGATGATTAAAAATAATATTTTTATCAACGAGAAAGAGTAACGAAGAACGAGAAAAAGAACGAAAGAGAGTGAGAATCATTCGCAAAACGTTCGTTCGTGTTCACGATACATTTTCTCTCTCTCTCTCTCTTTCTCTCTCTCTCTTTCTCTTTCTCTCTCATGTATACACGTATTTCTTCATATATGTTAGAGTTATGTTTACATATACACATACGTATTTGTTGTTATACGTGCTCGTCATGTCCACTCACTCGTGATGTTACAAGTGCGTGAGTGCGTGAGTTCCATCACTGGTAGAACGCAGAGAAAGAGAGAGAGAGAGAGAGAGAGAGAGAGAGAGAGAGAGAGAGAGAGAGAGAGAGAGAAAGAGAAAGATAAGGCAACCCGCGGTTATTTTTGTAACATACCGGATAGCAACAGTTTCTCCGTGTCAACCCTGATGTGTCCACTTATTCGAACGAACTTTCTCTATTGATTAAACATTTCAATACCTTTCCAAGCCAACACATGATATTACTTCTCGAGTTGATTTTAAAAAAATGTGTACGTCTTCGAAACGTTTATAATCATATTCGCCTTATCTTCGCTTAGATTGAAAATATTCGTTGTCGAGTAAATATTGAAAAGTTGGTCTCGGTATATTTAATTATTATTTATCATAAAATATCATTTCTACAAAATTTTATATTTATTTCGTTCATTCTATCGGTTAACAATGAATAAAAATTCGTAATCGATTTTTATAATCTTATTTAGAAAGTTTCTTATAAAATCTATTACGAAGTAAGTAGGTAATATTTATTATAATTAAATTGCATAAGATCGATAATCAAATTTTTCAGTATTAATTGATACCGTGGATGGAACGATGGAGCAAAACTCTCAGACGGGTAGAGAAGCCGTCGTGGAGGGTATTAGACTCGAAGTTGGAGGAGGTAGTCCAGTAATGAAAAATGAGATGGGTAATCATGAAATTCTTCAACTACGAGAACAACAGCAACAACAGCAGCAGCTTGGGTATATTGTCAAAGAGGAAGGCGGGGATGATGTGGGCGTGCTGGAGGCGGGTCATTCAGAAATCGAAAATGGCGTCATGCTAGAACCAACCGGAGCTGAAGTGATCACTTTGAATGTTGCTACGAACCATCAGGATGGTCCTAACCCTAGTTATACCCTTCATCAACTTGGCTATCAGGAAGAACATCATATTATTCATGATAGGTAGATATATATATTAATAAAATTTTGTTATTTTTTTTATCATCATTAATAACAGATTTTTCTTTTTATTTTCTTTCGAATATTTCAACTGATATATCGTCCACGTGGTTTTCTAATGACGATTTGATTTATTGTATAAAATCTTGTAAAAATCGCGAGAAAGAAACGAGTGGAATTGCATCGATATCGGCACGAGTTACATTCTATAAGTGTACCAAATAGATAAAGCTTGATGGCCGTATCGATAAAGAATTCATTTTATCGGAGAATCAGCGAGTACGAAGAAACGATCGAGATCGATCATTATTGCGATGTACGAGGATCTTTTTCATGTTATTGATACTTCGAATTTGGAATAGATTCTATTTGGAATTTATCGTATGCAGTCGTAACTTATCGTAATAATTTCGTGACTTTTTCTTCATTTACGTTAATTATTAATTATGGATTTATAATAAAAATAAACTAATAAATTTTATAAGTAAACAAACATATATATATATATATACATATTAGAAATTAAAGTAAATATAAAATTATGAATTACCCACGTGAACATTCGTCTAAAACTCATTCTTGTTTTTCAACCCTTGTATAATAAAATACAGAGACTATTTAGAAGAGGGTTCACCACGATTTGGGGGCGGTGACATTGACGAGAAGAAGGAGGAGCAGGAACAGCAGCAACAGGTCGCTCACCCCCACCACCAACGTCACCACCACCACCACCAACATCATCACCTCCACCAACATCAACAGTCGCAAGAGCAGCAGCAGCAGCAGCAGCAAACGCAGTACGCTCAGCTCGGGCCATGCGAAGTCCCGGTTCCCGAAGGAGGGGATAGCCGGCATCCAACGGAGGTCTCCGTCCCTACTGAAGGAACTCGTACTGCCAGTCACATGCCTCACTCCACGATGCATCGTTACGGTGGAGAAACGCTTTCACCGACTACTACGGATCATCCTCATCATCATCATCAACAACAGCAGCAGCAGCAACATCATCATCAGTTATCCGAAGTTCATCAGCAACAACAACAACAACAACAACACGGTTCTCATCGTCATTTAGAAGATCAACAACATCATCAGGAAACCGAGGAAGAGGTTGATAGAGTCGGTGGTATTTCCAGAAGTGCACGTGGAGATTTCAATCTAGGTGTACTTTTTCCAAATCTCGGCTCGAACGGTACTGGTGCCAATAGTGGAAATGGTAATACTACGTCTCATCACCTTCATCAACAACAACAACAACAACAAGCACAACAACAACAGCATCATCATCATCACGCGAATACTCATCATATGGAGGACGTGCTACCGAACGATCCCTATCTTCAACATCAAATTCGTGCCGGAGGCGGTGCAACGAGTGCGAGTGGTGGGGTCACTGGTGGTAATTCGCCGCCGATTAGAACGAGAGGCTCACCAGGTTCCAGTCGTAGTCCACATGACGATCATCTTTCCTCACCGCATCGACATTCCTCATCCGATGGACCTAGTGCCTTCAGTCCGGCCGACCAAGGAAGATTACAATCCTTCACACATCTTACCTCAATGCAGCCTCCCAATTCTGTACAAACTAATCATGGTAACCTTCAAGACGCTGATCGTGTCACTGATCAGCTTTATATGGACTCTATCTACACTCATCATACCACTGCTACTGGTCATCATCATCAAGAACACGAACACGGTTCTTCTACGCCACACTCACCAGGTGGTAATCTCTCCACGTAAGTTTAATTCATTAAATTTTTCAAACTTTCCTAGTTCTTTTCTTTCTTCTCTTATGGTTAACCGTCGCTTCGGACGACACTGCATAATCGACAATGTGAATCATCGGGTTCGTTGACGCCAACGTAACGACATTGTTTTCCTCGAAACGAAGATGTCTGGATGATTCGAATGAAAAAATAATATTGCAAAAAAAATCCGAAAAAAAAAATACCGAGATTGCCCTTATTTTTCTTTTAAATCATTGTAAATCAAATATTCATTTGTAAAATTCTTTCATGTATTTGTCTCCTTTTTACATTATCGACGATCAATTTTTAACAAAAGGGATCTTTTTATATCCGTCTCTTCCTCTCTCTTTGTTTCTTTCGATCTTTTTCTTTTATCTTTGGGGATCTAGACCAGATAAGCAAACGAAAAAAAAGATATAACACGGGGACAGTTTTATCATGTCTCTTGTGTCGTAACGTCGTGGGTGATCCTAGGTTCAAAAGTTTAATGCGATGAAAGTTCACGTTATGTTAGAAGGACGATGAGTAAGTATTATATATGTATACGTATATATATATATATACAATATATATATATATACATATGTGTGTATAGTGCGCGCGTATTACGACGTTTAGCGGACGCAAAAATATTTACACGTCGGCTTAAGGACCGGCCGGCAGCATATCCGATTGAAAAAGGGCTTTATGTGCGTAGCCGATACGAAGCCGAAAACAAAGCAAAACCGTAGATGGAAAACTATATGCCCACTTCGTCCTAGGATAACAGTTCTTGTGAAAGCGAAGAAGAAGGACCTCATCGTGTTGTATTTGTTTATTCATGTTGGGCACGAGCCTCTTTCTTTCTTTTCTTTTTTTTTTTCGTACTTATCACTTAGCTCTATAGAAAAATGGGATGCATAGAAATCTCGATAGAACATTGCATTCACGATTTCTAATCGGAATTATTAGTTCTCTTTTAAAATCGATTGTACGAACTACTCGTTGATTAATAGACATACAAAGACACTGGTTTGATAAATATTTGTTAAATCTTAAGGAACAATTTGCTTTAGTTTTTTATGACAGATTTAGATAAAAAAAAATATAATATCATAATGTATCAATAGACGAATAGCAAAAGATTAAATATTAATTAAGGATTTATTGAACTTTCAATAAGATGTTCTTCTCGTTGCTAGCTTTTTTTTCGTTTGGTTTTACCGTTGTAACTTCGATGTGAGAGCCCGATAAGAGAGTTTATCGACCGATCTAAACGATTTGTTGATCGTATCGCGTGTCTCCCCTTTTGCTTCTTGGAAAAGAAAAAGAGAGAAAGAAAGAGACCGGATGACCGTGATCATTTTCATCACGGCTACCACGCGAGGAGAAGTACGTAAGTACTTACATACATTATTACTTACACTTTCGTCTTTGATTCATTCGTTCACGTGACCGGTCCACCATCTTTAAATTCGACTATTGTCGAAACAAATAATCATTATGGTATTTCAAATGATTCACTTTATTTTTAAACGATCCTCTCAAGGATTTTTTATATATATGTATATATAAGTAAGTATATTCAATCTCTTGGTAACAAAAGCATCATATTAGTCCGTGATTCAGTCTGGTGAAAGAACAAAGTCTTCGCTGCATCAAAGTCTAACTTGTTGAATATATGGGCCACGAGAAAACGAGACGATCGGTTGTGTCTCTCTTCGAGCGTAGATGTTTGCCGTGATTCATCGCAAAGTTTACAGTCCGCCGCCGGCCGACAGTGTCTTGCTTACTGAGAATTCTGTCTCATAATATACTATAATATATATATATATATATATATATATATATATATATATAAACTTAATAAGATCATTAGTTATATATACGTATATAAAATTAATATCTATGTATATACAGACTGAATCACTGATTAATGAGAGATTCAGTATACTTATATGTAAATATATATATATATATATATATATATATATATATATATATATACACTTAACAATTTTAATTCATTCATCTTTCATCAACGTAATCACGAAAAGGTCTGGAAAATAACGTAATTAACACCTAGCATATACGAAATCATTATTATTTGTTTTATAGAATATAGAATAGAAGAAACAGATGGAATTAATTTTTGTACAATAAAAAGGATAAAGAAATGCGGGTTCCAGGTAGCCAGAAAATCGAGAAAATTATGACCGGCCATTTATGGCTTCGCATGTGGCCATTCTTGAAGGCACGTGCCTGTTGGCGGAAATGACACGAGTTGAAAGCGCGCGTGCGTGAAGTTGAACGTCTTTTTTCCCTCTCTGTTGAACTTTATTTCTTTTAAAACGATACGTTTCTTTAAAGCTTGTCTCTTTCCGCGCTTCGTTAGAAGTCACGTGGTCGTTTCAGTCGGACCATTAAAAAACACGAAAAATAATGAGTTCGTACAACGTATGTACATTTATTATTTCCATAATGGATATATCGTACCTGTATTTTTGCAAATCTATATTTACCAATATTTTTACATAATTTACATATTACCTCTATTTACTTTGAAATAGACGCGCGTGCTTTCTTATTAATCAAAAGAGAAAGAAAGAAAGAAAAGAGAAAAAAGAGAAAGAGGAAAAAGGAAACAAAAATTTCTTTCTTTCTATTTTTATATGACAACTTTCATCTCTGGCGCCACGCTTGTCGAAATAGAAAATATATTTTCCTTGGAAAGACGCGTACCATTCGACACGTTAAAATTATCGATAGATCCGATCGTAGCTTCCACCTCCAGTACTATCCTCTTCTTCCTCTTTTTTCTTTGACCGACCTTGCATTCTCTGCATTGTGTCAGACGAAGAGGATGCACGTTAAAAAAGAAGAAAAAGAGGAGAGGAGAATTGTCGATGATGTTGGTGTTGGTGTACGGAGTGGTGGGGGAAGCTTGGCTGACGATGATAGGGGCAGGAAGATGGTGAGTAGGGTGCCGTGGCTTTGTGTGGGGGGTATGGAGGGGGGAGATCCGAGTAGAGGGGAAAGAACGGTCGGTAGTCGGCGGTGACACTCAAAGGGAGAGTCGGCAGAGAGAAAGAGAGAAAGAGCAAGAGATAGATAGAGTGAGCGAGAGAAAAAAAGAGAGAGTGAAAGAGAAGAGAGAGAGAGAGAAAGAGAAAGAAAGAAAGAGAGACCGTCAGGCACAGGACAGAAAAGAAAGAGAGAGAGAGAGAGAGAGATAGAGAGCTCTATACCGCAGGAGGAGAAATCCTGACCACCTTCTTCTTCGAGGTCCTCAACGTCATTTCTAGCGACGTTTCGTGCTACACACCAGGTTAGATTCCGTTCAGTTCTTGTTCACCCGTCGAGTGATACGGGAGAGATCGTTCACTATCATTATATCTACGTCCGTATTTACTCTTTTCTTTTTTCTTCCTTTTCTTCTTTTTCCTCTTCTTGGATTTTTTATTTATTTATTTTTTTTTTATTTATCTTTTTTCATATTTATTTCTCGCGACTTTCCTTTTTCGTCCAGAGTTTTTTTTTTATTTTTTGTTTATTTCTTTCTTTCTTTCTTCCTTTACTTCTCTTTATTTTCTGTTACTATTTCCCGTGACAGTGAGAGAAAAAGATAAGGAGAGAGAAAGAGAAAGAGATACAGCCTCATCTGTGTTCGTCGATGGAAAATGCAGTGAGTTATTTTCTTTTCTTTCGAGTTGTATTTACTTATTTATTTATTTATTTATTTATATAGAATATATGTTTATTTTCTTTTTGTTTATTTCCAATCATCTTTTCATTCATATGTGTATATTTCATCAAATATAGGAATTTGTTTTCTTTTATGTTAGGTATCGGTCTTTGTAAAATAGTTGAGTATGTTAAACGTTAATCTCGGGAAACTTTTTTTTGAGATCGTTTAAAATAGAAACGATAAATTAGTTTCGACTTGGAATTGGCGCGAATTCGCATGAAAACGATTCTGATTAATTATAATTGATCGCGTCGTTCGTTCGTGGTATATAAATCGATAAGTTCGTTCGCATCTATTTCTTTTCCTTCTGCTTTCCTTTTTTATTTCTTCGTCTTCTATTTCATTGGATTTATTAATCAAGTTTCTTTACAATATTTGTGAAATCTTCGTTATATATCTTGGATATTCACGAGAACATCGTGAGTAGATTATATTATAGCGATAATGTTGCGAACGTAAACAAGCTCCCGATGCAACCTATCTCAGTTATGGAGAATGTAAATTATAAAAAAATAAAAATAAAAGAAACAATAAAAGAAAACAGAAGAAAAGAGAAATAGGGTAGTCAAAGCAACGATTAAACTCGATTAAAGTCGGGGAAGATAAGGTGGGACTTAATGCCAGCTTCGTTTATTTAATTAATTAACTAATTAAGGTGCCAATTAAATATATCGAAGATATATAAAAAAAGACGGAAAAGAAGAAGAAAAAATAAATCTACAGATTTAATATTCTAATCGTATGGATTCGTACATTTATATAAAGTAATAATTTATCTTTCTCTAAGAACATTCAAGTTTATATGCCCTTCTCACTAATGCTTATCACGAACCTAAGTATGCATTATCAATCCTATCCAATCTTTGATGTCTCTTTGACTTTTATGTTTGTTACACGACGAGAAGCGTTTTGTGTAACAGGCAGCCATCGATCGAGTGCTTCTTCCTGGGCTTCCTAATCGCTTATCGAAACTTGACAAACATTAGACGGAAACCTTTAACATATAAAACATATATTTATATACACGTATACACGCACGTACGTGTACATAGGTCTTCCTCTTCTTCTTCTTCTTCTTATTTTTCTTTTTCTTCTTTTTTTCTCCTCCCCGTAGACGTTTTTACCTTTCTACACTTTCGTCTGAAGGATATCGTGAGAAGTTCCTTATCAGGTCGGTGAATTCAGATAATATAACCAGTTGAGTAGGGCTCTAACCCTACCATCACAAGTATCGTATATTGGATTTCGCGAAATCTGCATTCTTCAAGAATGAAAAGAGACCTATGTGTTCTCTTTCTTTCTGTTTCTCTCTCTCTCTCTCTCTCTGTCTTTTTCTTTTTTCTTTTCTTTTTCTTTTTTTTTTTTTTACCGACTGCTACGTGATCACAAAGAGGAAAAATTTGGATCTCGACGATACGTTAGTGTTAACGAATCTTAAGAATTTTTACATATTTTTTTCTCGATAACATTTTAATCGTCCTTCGTTTTAGAAATAACATGAGAAAGAAAAAAGAGAGAAAAAGATAATTTCAAGTTGGCATGTAGCTCTTACTTCCGATGAAAACGAACGGAAGAAGAGATCGAGATTATGAGCTTCGATACCAATGTACCATAAAGATTCTTAGAAGTAACTCGATATATCGTACTATTGAGTTCACCCACGCGTAAATACGTATGCATGCGTTATATGTGCATTAGAAACTCGATGTGGTGTCATTACTCTGGTTATGTTACTATTTTTAATTATTTTTTTTTTTTAAGTATACATAATGTATATACGAATGAGGAAAAAAGAAGAACAATTATCATTTTCAGAAAATAACTTGTTTTTTTTTCTTTATTTTTAAATTTGTTTTAATGTGGTAAGGCTGAAATTTGCATCAGAATAGAAAAATGAATATCACTTTACTCTAAGAGTCATCCATATTTCTTTTTTTTTTTTTTTTAAATATCACAGACTCGAAGTGAATGAAAATTGATTTATTGAGAAAAAAGAAAGAAAAAATATCAACTTCCTTGAGTAGTTAAATACTCTTTTTCTTATCCTCTTTTCTTTTTAATTCGTTCTAATCTTTTGCATAAAAATCGATTTGAATTATTGCGAGATAGAGACAGAGAGAGAGACAGAGACAGATAGAGAGAGAGAGAGAGAGAGAGAGAGAGAGAGAGAGAGAGAGAGAGAGAGAGAGAGAGAGAGAACTAAAAAGAGGAAAAAAAAGAAAATTAACTGTTCTCGTAAAAGAAGGAAACTCTTTTTTACGGCGGTGGTTCGCATCGAGGAAACGCATTAGCCGTAGTGTTTCGTTCGCATCGTTGCACTGCCGACGCTGTAAGTTAGAATAATCGCACCCGCGAGCGTTTAGACAGAAGGCACGCGTGCTCGGTTCTTGCTAAAGACCGTTTCCTCTCTTCGGTGCAGTACTTTACAAGCTGCTTGCAAACGCGTACTTCAAGTAAGGTTTCCTTTTTATATATATTTTTTCCTCTTTCTCCTTTTCTTTCTTTCTTTCTCTCTCTCTCTCTCTCTCTCTCTCTCTCTCTCTCTCTCTCTCTCTCTCTCTCTCTCTTTTTTTTTTCTTTACCGAACAATTTCCGAGACAATCGGTACCGTTAACGACATCTTCCATTCATTTCACCACTTTGCATTGGCACGCATTCATGTTTTATCGGTTGATAGTAGCACGAGCCTCATTTAATTAGCAATCATAAAACGTCTCTTTTTCTTTTTCTTTATTTTTCTCACTTTAGTATTTTTATATTTGAAAATAGTCATACAATTAATTTAATTATAATGTTACATAATCTTGATTACTATAATATTTAAGAAACGATCGATCGGGATTGCTCGAAAATCGATTAGAATTTTTAATTATCGTGATTTTTGTTATCTTTTTAATTTGAAAAATTACATGATTGATTTAATATACAATGTAAAGATCTTGATTTTTGTGATCGAGGGTTGATTAACAGTTTATAATTACAATGAGGATTGAATTTTGAATTTAGGAAAAAGATGAAATGCAGCAAAAAAAAAAAAAGAAAAAATAAAAAAAAAAGAAAGAAAGAAAAGAAATCATCGTCGGGATTGAGAAGTCGAAAAGACAGTTTAAGGCACGTATCGATGTACCGAAACGTGCTCGCGACGTTTTATGACTCTTCAAGGTCGCGTCCGTATTGACATCTTTGCGTGCGTACGCTCGCGCTTGTTTCGCGTTTGTTTGACGGCGCGACTTTACTTTGCTTGCTTTAAAAGAGGCTAAATAGCGAGTCGGAGATAAAGTACTTAGTTACAAGCCTTCGTGGATGTGCAATGGGAAGGGTAGAGTCACGATGAATTTGAGAAACTTCTGTTTTAATTCGTCATCGGCTATCCGTCTTCATTACTTGTATCGATCATTCGAGACTTTACGTTGGTATTTTTAATTATTAATTTTTTTTTTAATCTATTTATTTTTTATCTAATTTTTAATCTATTTTATTTTTTAATCTAATTACTTAAAACGAGTTTGAAATATTTTTTATTTCTTTTTCTATTCTTTTTCTTTATTTTTAATTTTCTTTTTTCCATACAAAAATTTGTGTAATTTCAACCTTATTTTGTGTTTCCAAACTTACTTTGCTTTTTTTTTGTCTTTGATTATATTGGAATTTTTGTTTTTAATAAATGTAAATATTTTGTTTAAGAAACGTATGTAGTACGGAATGTTTGTTGGATATAAGTTACGTTATCGTTTCTCGTTTCTATAGTACATCGTCGAATGTTTTGAAGGAGAATAGCAGGCAGCTTTCTTAAAACTAGAAAATATTTAGAGAAGTTAAGGTGTTTATCGTGTAGAAAGGTATACAGAAAATCGGCACTTAGTCGAGGGGTGGGTGGTCGCTTTGAAGCGATCTTTAACACGTTCGCGATAGTTTAGTAGGAAATTCCTAAGATGTAAGTAAAAAGTGAGCTCGAAAGTGAACCATGAGTCAGAAGCATTCCTAAGTTGAAACGTTAAAAGTACATAAGAAGATGGTAAGGGATGGACAACCCTTCGGGAAGGTCGTCTGAGTAATTATCCTGCTTTCTCGAGTGTTCTCAGTATCCAGATAAGTTTCAAAGATAGTTTCGGTAAGGTAGAAAGGAAGGATCGATAATGATCCACTTATTGGCTTCTTGTGAAAGTGTTTTAAACTGCTGTATACATATGGACGAAGTAGAACTGTGAGGTCTAATTTTAAAGAGAAATTCAATCGAAAGTAATCGTCGGTTTTATTTTTTTTATTTTTTTATTATATATTTATACATTTTTTTCTCGATAAACAATAATAAATAATAACGATCGAGGTAAAGAAATTCAATCGAAAGTAATCGTCGGATGTTTTTTATTTTCTTATTATATCACATTTATTTATTTTTTTTTTATAACTAATAATAATAATAATAATAAATAATAATGATTGAACATAAATTACAAATATGCACTTCACGAAATTTTAGAAAACCATTTTTGCTAGACCATTGGGTTTTTCTGCACAGTCGTCTATTTAAAATCAGGTAGTAAAAGACCCCCCATTATGTTTGCCTAGCTATTTATCTATCTCTCTCTTTTTCTTTTTCTTTCTTTCTTTCTTTATTTCTTTCTTCCATAGTTGCTAAACGAAAAAGGTGCGAGAAAAGTGAGAGAAAGACGGACAGACAGATAGATAGATAGACAGACAGACAGACAGACAGACAGACAGACAGACAGACAGACAGACAGATAGAGAGAAAGAGAGAGAGAGAGAGAGAGAGAGAGAGAGAGAGAGAGAGAGAGAGAGAGAGTGAGTGAGTGAGTGAGTGAGAAAAAGAGAGAGAGAGAGGCACGGTTAAATGGTAATGGAGTAGTTGTGTCGTTCGACCTGCCGTCGACTCGTTCTGGTTATGGGGGTCATCAAGATAGAAGGAAAGAGAAGGAGAGTTAAACGACAAAGAGGGGTTAGAGAGATAGCGATAGGAATCGGTGGAGAAAGGGGAAGGAAAAAAAAAGAGTAAAATCGCGTTCCGTGTCGGGCACGTGCCCGCATCAAAGGCTTGAAAGAAAGTGCAGTACGCTGTGTTTCCGGTCTCCCGCGAGGAATACTTCCGGTAATGTTCAAGTTCTAAGACTGGACAAGATCATCTTCTATTTTATAATTTTGCAAAATCTTTTTTTTATCTTCGATTATTGTCTCGAGCTTTTACTTTTACTCTCTTGCAATTATGTGAATATTTTGTTGGAAAAATAAATTCATTTCACTTTTCGTTTTTTTTTTTTTTTAATGTATTCATTCGATTTAATCAGAATGTCTTTGAAATTTCACATTTTTCAAATTGAAATTTAACACGAGACGTCATTTCATTTTTAATCGTCAATATGTGAAATGTTCTAATAGTAAGCATGTAATACATATGATAGGAAACAAACTCGTGAAATCGAGAGAACGATACGATCCAGATCGTGAATCGATCGATACGCAGGCGCGTTCAACGTGTTTAAGATTCCCTTGGGTAGGGGCGTTCTCGCGTACGTATGGTACGTAGTACGTTTAGATGCGTAAAACAGAAAGAAAAAAGAAGAAAATAATAATGCGAGCTTAAGCGTTAGAGGATAGAGACTGACATTCCAACTTCTCGTGTTACAGTTCGTCGTTGTACCGTACGATGAGTGGCGTAGGGATTGGTGCTGGTGCAGGAGCTACCAGTTATAATTTACCATACATGACGAGTAGTCCTACAGAACTTTCAACATCTCCTCAGCTATGGAACGCTCAAGGTAAAAATAATAATTATTATTCGTTTAAATATAGAAAAAAAAAAAAGGAATCATTAAGAGAAAATTTTTCTCATGTTTCATTACAGGATCTGTAAAAAGAAATAAAAAATTATTATCACGAATCTATTAGCAAAATAATTTTTATCGTATTTACGTTATATCTCGTATCGTAGTTCACACAGACTGTTTGTCATGTGATATCTAAACATCGATTAGCGCAAAAATTCAAATAAATTTTCTATATTTTCCTTTCGTTTTCTTTCCCTCTTTTTCCTTCCAGTAACAGGTCTCAGTACAACA
>NC_057688.1:5661485-5692864 GCF_014466175.1 Vespula pensylvanica
GAAAAAGAGAAGCAGAGAGAGAGATAGAGAAAGAGCAAGAGAAAAGGATCGAGGTTGTTAACGGTGTCGTATAAACGTGGGCGTGCAACTTGACCGTAGGTTTGTACGTTTTCCCTTGGGTAAGAATAAGAAAAGAGAAAAGGAAAGAGAGAGAGAGAGAGAGAGAGAGAGAGAGAGAGAGAGAGAGAGAGAGAGAGAGACAGAAGAAAAGGAGAAGGGATCGTTTATTCCACTGTGTCAGCTAGTTCATGCTTATATAATATCCAATTGCTTCCCAGTCCGATTTCGCCCCGTATCTTCTCGAGCAGATTCTCGTGTCCTCTGACCTCTTCTTCGCCGTTTCGCCATGGCCATGGTAACTCGATACAAACCTTCTCATCATCATCCTTCTTCTTCTGCTTCTTCTGTCTTTTCCTTCGTACGCCTAGTTATTTCTCTCTTTTGCGTTATTATTTTCTTCAACGTAATAAAAAATTAATTATGATTATAAATTTCAAATAGGCAAGAATATTATCGATATATTTGATCCTACGATTTCGTTCGATGTTAATATTTTTTTTTCCTATTTAAAAAATTATTATATATGATGTTATAATTATTATATATGATATGAAAATTATAGCTGACATTTTAGAATATATGAAAAATATCAGATATGAAATGACAATTAATTTTATGATAGTAAAATAGAAAAGTAAAAAGTAATGCAATTAATTCTGTGATGATATAGAAATAAAATGAGAAAGAAAAATATATATCAGTGCATAGATTTAAAGTCACATAAAGTTTCATATAGATAACTTTTTAAAATGTAATTGTGAAACACATAAACAAACAAACAAATCAATCAATCAATTATTAATAAAGATTACAAAATATTAACATTACGATCGAATTAGACGATCATATTAATATTAAATATTGTTTTGTATTAGGGATGTGATGTTTTATTACCTCATTAGCTTTGTTATTTGTGGGTCAAGGTGGCGTCATAAAGGCGCGAGAACGCAATTCGATTCTCGCAGAGCTTGGCACACCAGCTTCGAATCTGTCAGAGTATGCAGACAGAGTGTTAGTAGAGTTCGTAGGACTCGTACAGCGTCAGCAACTTCTTGCTTACCTACACGCGATATCCGATTGCTTTCCAGTCAGATTTCTGTCGTCAGTGCGAGTACCGTCCACTGACCTCTTCGTCCTCTTCTTCTTTTCTCTCTCTCTCTCTTTTTCATTCGTCGAATAATACGAGCTGAGATCTTTCTCCTCTTTCTCTTTTTTTTCTCTTGGTGCGTCGCTTTATATACCAAGAAAAATTATCTACGACGTTTCAATTAAAATTGTTCATAATACGATACGGTCAATTAAGTATATCGATTGATCAATTTTTTCACATTATTATCGTTAAATTCGCGTCATGTTTTTTTTTTATATAATGAGCAGTTTGTTTCAATGTACCCACATTTTTATAAACAATTTTAAATCAATCGAGCGAACGCGTATGTCATATGTATTTTATATCGGTTTATAAAAAAATTATCTAATTAATTTCAATACGCATATATATATATATATATATATATATATATATATATATCGATAAGATTGGAAATTTTATCGGGTTATTTTTAACTGAACTTTTTGTTAGAAAATTCAGGTAGTTACGAATAAAGCGTTAGTTGGTTGGATGAACGATCTATACGGAGGTGGTTCCTCGGTTGGTTCTCGTTATTATCGGCAAACACCGGAAATTCCGATAAAGCCATGTCCGTCTCTACGTTTATACTCCCCTTCCTCATATCCTACTTCCTGCGTCCTACATCCCTTTTTCCTACTTCATTTCATATTTTCACAGTCGTGATTCTTGTTTTAAAGTCATGCAAATTATGTCAATATCATATCGATCTAGAGTTTCATATCATATCAATAAATTAAGTATCATTGATCAATTTGATAAAAACTTTTTATAGGATCGTTAACTTCGTTAATTTTTTTTTTCTTTTTTTTTTATATAAAGGATCGATGATTCATTGATCAGTGTGACAATCGATCAATTCGGATCGTAGTTCCAAAAATAAAGTTATTATTGTACGGGAATGAAGTAATCTTCCTGCCTCGAGCTAAATGGAAAAATACCGGGAAAATCTCGTAATGATAGCTTTCTCTATTTTTTTCTCAAATGTGCATTTTAGAAAGTAGCATTTGATTCATCGTATTTCTTTTTTGGTTCTTTTTTCTTTCTTTCTTTCTTTCTTTTTTATTTTGTCTTTTTCATTTTTATTATTTTTATTATTTCTTTTCCTTTCGAAAATCATTGTTCGCTTTTATAACAAAAGATAGAGAGGAACAGAAAGGATGATAATAGAGAAATCTCGTGGAATTTCGTGTTTCTCTCTTTCTCTCGCTCTCTTTCTTTTCTACGTGTTATATACGTCATTCACTATTAAAACGCGTGGAAGTATGCATATTCATGCTCACGTATGGACGGGAAAAGAGAAAAGAAGAAATACTTTGGACGAACGCGGACAATTATTGTTTCCGAGCAAAAGAGTGGAAGGAGGCCATGCGATGGTGCACGAGCGTAACATTGCATAACTCTCTCTCTCTCTCTCTCTCTCTCTCTCTCTCTCTCTCTCTCTCTCTCTCTTTCTTGCGAAATTACAACCACACAACATCAAAATGAAACCAGGTAGAACTCATAATTCGGAAGTCCGTGCAAAATATAAATATATATATATATATATTTATTTATTTATATATTTATCGATTCGCTTGCTTTTCGAAGGAACAGTCAATCCAAGAAAAAAAGAAAAAAAAATATTTAGGCGGGTACACGAGCCTCTCCTACAAGTATTACTCTCCTTCCTTAATTCCTTTAAATCCTTTTTCCTTTTTTGTCAATATGTACTCCTCCGACACATGGACGACGAAACGAATGCTACGAGAAAAAAAAATAATAAAAAAACATTACAATTAAAAATAAAAAAAAAAAATACTGAAAGATTGCGAAACGATGAAAAAAAAAAAATACAAACCAAAAAAAACAACAATGCCAACACAGTGCACAACATCGAGGCGGAGTACTTTACGGAGGGTCGCGAGTGCGTGAACTGTGGGGCAATTTCCACACCCTTATGGCGAAGGGACGGTACCGGGCACTACCTCTGCAACGCATGCGGTCTCTACCACAAGATGAACGGAATGAATCGACCCCTAGTCAAACAACCACGTCGTCTGGTAAGAATGCGGACGCCGAGATGGTACATTTCATTGATCCATCTCGATGCTCAGAGTGATGATTTTTGCGCGTTGACGGTTTGGATAATAATACCTTGGTGTTCTTATCGTTCTTTTATTTTCTTTTTTTTTTCTTTTATATATATATATATATTTCTTGTATTTTTCTTATCCTTCGTCACATTTTTTTTTCTTCATACATTTTTTTTCATTTATTTGGAATCTGTCATTATTAGTTTCAAAGTTAGGATGTTTATTTTATGTATCTTTTTTTTTGTATTTTTTTTTCGTCATTTTACATTGGATTTATTACTCGATAAAAATAATTAATGATAGGAATAATTAAGTATTTCGTGTCCTCCGAACCGTTCGCTGCAAAATATTGCGATAGCATAGAAGCTCGAGAAAAGAGAAAGCTAATATCAAAAAAGAGGGAAAGAGTGCGTGAGAATATGAGAATGAGGGGGTGCAAAGAGCGAGAAGAAGAGGGGACGTTCTTTCTTCTCCTCGTGGTGTCCAGGAGCCTATGTGGAAATTCGCCCGTGGTGTAAAAGACTTAAACAAAAAAAAAAAAAAGAAAACCAAGGAAAAAAAAGAAAGAAAGAAAGGAAGAAAGAAAGAAAGAAGGAAAGATGAATCATAGCTCAACGATATTACATTTTCGTTGATTGTTTCTTCTCCTCCTCCCTTTTACCCTCGCCCAAAAATAAAGAAAAAAAGAAAAAAAAAAGAAAAAAGAAATAGTCAAAATAGGAAGAAAAATCTCGACGTGAACTTTCGCGAATCTCGTTTTATCCTTTGCTCCTTTCCTTTCACACATTTCGCTTCTCCTGACGATGGGATGAAAGCAGACAAAAAAAAGAGAAATAATAAAGAAAACCAAAATATAAAAAAAAAAAATACAATAATAATAATAAAAGAGAAGAAAAGAAAGAAAGAAAGAAGAAGAAAGTACGCTTTTGAATACGTACGCCCAGGAAAAGAAAGAAGGAAACACAACCTCTAACGTTTGGCCTCCTGTCTGTTTCAGTGGCGGATCAGGGCGATTTCTACAAAGGCTTCTGTGGGTATAGTGGCGCCCCTCGCGCCTTCGAGGAGAAATCGAGCCGTCGTTTGGTAGGTGTCATCCCCCCAACTCAGCACTCTGTCTCTCTCTCTCTCTCTCTCTCTCTCTCTCTCTCTCTCTTTTTCTCTCTTTTTCTCTGTTTCTCTTCTTTCTTTCTTTATCTACCACCTCTTTTCCTGAATACTTCATGAAACACGTAATCAAAATTTCCTTGCCAATCGATCCTTCAATTGTGCATCCTCCACTTCCATTTTCGTTCCGCTCATATTTTCTTACTTTTATTTTTATTTTTTTTTTTTTCTTCAAATTTTTTTACTTCAATGCTCTTCGGGAATTTCATCTCTCGTCATTTGAACGGTTTCTTTTCTTTTCTTTTTGTTTTGTTCCTTTTTTATTCTTTTTTTCATTCCTTTTTTGTTTCTTTTTTTAATATTTTTTTCTTTCTTATACTTTTCTTTTTGCGAAATATCACACTGCCTATCTGTCTGTCTATCTCTCTCTCTCTCTTGATCACTCTTTCTTTCTAGTAGAAAATCCATCGTAGCTTCGAGGTGCCACTATACCCATGGTACACAAGCACTCTCCTTCCTGAAATCACGCGCGGCCTGTTCAATTAGCCGTTCCGATGTAATGATAATGATCGATAGATCACGATGATATTTGTCAACCTTCTTAGGACGAAGGAAATTAAATTCAAATCTCAGTTCTAGCTTATTAGATCGTTGAGTTTTTACAGGCTCGCGTGAGTTTACGAGGCGAGGGTGGTTCGTCTTCTTTCCTACTTTACACGCGGAACGTCTGTCCCTTGCACAGAAATGGCTTAACCTTAGGTCGTCGTTTCGATATGTAGATCTTTTAATTAATGAAATTTCAACTTTGCAGGATGTTACGTTCAATATTGTGTCATACGTAACTCGTGGAACTGTGCAAGTGACTTTCCCTCTTTTTTTTTCGTCTTTGTTTTATATTGTAAAATTAATGAGTAATTGTAACGAATTCAACGTCCGAGAGCAGGATCTAAATCGAAAAGTATCAGTCAGGGAGGGGAGGGAAAGGAAAGAAAATCCTGCTCTCTCGAAGCGAAACACAAATTTTTCTCTGCCTCTGGAACTGAGTCTCGTTGTTGGATTATCTGATCCAACGATGAAACTCGAAGAGGAAAAGAAAGAGAAAAATTAAGTAACTCGATCGACTAATCAACTTTTTCTTTCTGCAGTCCGCTTCAAGGCGCGTAGGACTCTCTTGTAGTAATTGTCAAACGACAATGACGTCACTCTGGCGACGAAACTCCCTTGGCGAACCAGTTTGCAATGCCTGCGGTCTCTACTTCAAGCTTCATGGTATCAATAGGCCGATGACGATGAAGAAGGACAGCATTCAAACTCGTAAACGTAAACCTAAAGGTGGCATGAAGTCTACCGATACTCCAATTGCTGGCAATGTTGCACAATGCACCAACAATAACAACAACAACAATAACAATAACAACAATAACTTAAAACTAGAACCAGGTAGGTTCTATCTCAAACGAGTTTCGTTTCCCACAATTAACAGACTTTTTTAACCGGTCGGCACCGTTCGCGATTGCAGTTATATATGTACGTGCATACATTGCTCCGATAGCTGACCTACTTTCAATCGTACCACAAGTAAATGGAAAAGTAGTATAAACTGTTGAGGCATACTCGTTTATGCAAATTTTCATAGTTTTTTGATTAGAGAAGTAAAGAAAGAAAGTGGTCGATTAGTTTAGGGCGGTTGTCGTACAAATATACTGAATCTTGAGCTTTATATATATATGTATGTATGTATGTATGTATGTATGTATATATTTATATCTATAAACTAATTTCTTTAAAATCCACAGATAACTATGATTTAAGGATGGCCCACTCCGTGGTTCCTCAAGTTACATACGCAGGTTCCCTCTACGGTAATCCACAATCGGGCAGTCGTATAGTTTCCTATCGTTCAACGACACCTAGTGGTCTCTACTACGACATGATTGCTTCTCAACAACAACAACAACAACAACAGCATCAGCAGCTCCTCGAAACTCATTCTCCGAAAGTTGAATGTCCTTCGCCACCTTGTGCGACACATTCACCAGGAATGATGTCAGCGGGACACTCACCCGATCATCACCAACTTGCCTCACCTCATATCGTTACTCTCGGCAATTCCTCGCCCAGTCCAGCAGGTAGTAAGATCATGTTGGACAATGGCCATCTTGAGAGACCCACTGTTGTTTCTATATCTTCTTAAAAATCTCAAATTATTGTCGATGAGATTATGACAAAGATTTTTTGAGCTCGCTGCGAAAAAGACAACGTTGATTCTCCGACACTGTGAGCTTTTATATTCATCGTTAATAGTTTCAATCTCGACCCTAGTTGATCTATGATTGAATTTAACGATTATTTAAGTCTTGAAAAGGGATAGTCATGCGTAGACTTTTCAGATGAAAGTTGACAAATTTATTGAGTGTTGATGAAAGGGACCATATCGTTAAGTTCGGAAATAGTAAGATCGTAAAGTGGATTCTCCTATTTTTTCTTTTAAGAAGCCAAACAAGAAATTTTGATATAATGCAGAAGTACTTTTCTCTTGCGATCACGGTACAATACTTCGTTATTTTGCAAGATAGATTTAGATTTCAAGTATAATGTTGTCGTATTAGTTAAGTTAAAATTTAAGTATCTCAAAAGTGTGTGTATATAATGGTTTGGATGGTGTTAATTTAGGTTCTTGTAAATATCATTGTAAGTCTGAATTTGATGTCGTTTAAAAGTATATTACTATTCTTTGTCTTTCGAAGTCGAGAGATATATCTTAAAGATTCTGTTAGGATAAAAGTACATATTAAAGATTTTTCTTTTTTTTTTATTTTAAATTTAAACTACTTTCCGGAAAATCTTGATTTTTTCTTTATACTTGAGAGAAATTAGGAAAGTCAAAAAAAAGCAGAAAAAATAATAAAAATAACATTTATTCCCCTTTTCTCGAATTTTTAAGGAAAGCGTCGATCTCATTTCGACCGAAGCAATGAGAGTTCAATAAACTTGAGCTTCGTGACGTACGATAACGCAAAGGCGTGCAAAAGTTATCGCTTTATTTTTTTTTCTTCTTTCCTTGTAAACAGTTGCGAATAGGGGCCGAGACATCCGGTATATATGTAGAAAATGTGTCAGAGTCAATGTCAGATCTTCCACACTTTGATTTTTTTTTCTATTCTTGTTTTCCTTCTTTTATTGTATTTTTATTTATTTTATATTATTTTTTCTTTTTTTTTTTTTATAAAAGACGAATTTTTTAAAGCAGCTCTCCGAAACAAATAACAAATCGACCCTGGCGCCTTTGCATTCTTGTAAATATTATCGAAAATATGTTTAAGTGTTAAGATTTTATCTCTTCTGTTTTCTTTTATTCTGTAAGATTTAAGAATTATTATTTTAACACATTGTTGACCGGTATACAACAATAAATAATACCTGAGATTGTTGGGACTTCATTCCGGTTATGTTCATGATCGAATTAATATTATTATTAAAATATTACAAATTCCAAAAAATTGAAAATACCAGAATTAAGTGAACGCTATGGAACGCGTTAAACAATGTGTACTATTTTATAGCTTAACAATTATATAATTTTTATGTATCTGCAAAAACGAGTATATTTGTGAATGTCAATAATGTGTTAAGATATTAGAAATAATCATTGTTGTAAGAACGAAGCATAAAAGTTTCTCTCGCCGATTAATCGTCAGAGTACAAGAACCTATCAATAATCTTACAAATCTTATAACTACAATGATAGTTTATAATGTAACGACGTTTATTAATATAGTGACGGGCACACACCATTGAAACAGTTTATACATTTTATCCGGCTGACGAACATGCTAATATATTTCACGTAATATATTTTTTCAGAGTGTTGTATCGGGTCATATCAGTTATTTTTAAATAAAAGGGATATATATTTAACAGATAATTAATACCGTCACTTTTTTGTAATCGTTCATGTAAGAATTCCAACAGGAGTGGGATATAACATCAATGAAGAAACATTTAATGGATATCCAATTTTTTTTACATATTTATTTAAACAATTAGTAATAATAATAATACATCGTATATCGTTAGTAATACTACAATTTTACAATTATATTAAACTTATATGTTTATCTTCAAGTAATCCAACAGATAATAAATTAAATGAAATGATTATAAAATGAAAAGACGATCGAGGAAATTTTATTTGAAAGTAAAGGTAAAGACAGGAAGAATTCGAAAAGCAGATAGTAAGATAGACGAAACTATTTTGTATGTATGTACTTTTGTTCGAATTATAGAACTTTCATATAGTAAAATAAATCCTTCATGTCGCGACCTCGTTGCTGCTTCTCTAACAGCAATGGCCGTCTCACCTGAATGTCGCACTCTTATCACGGAGGGATCCAGTGTGTGTGCTTCGTTACCATAACAACGCCTCCCCTTCGTTCGATAAGAGAGATTCCAAGCTCGATGTGTTCCACTCATCTACGGACACGCGCCTGATTGTCTCTTAACCGAAAGAGAACAAAATCTTTAACACTGATTCTAAGTGGCTATACATGAACACATATCGCTATCTTACGGGTACATGAGATACTTATATATAAAACGAATATTACGTAGAGTTTGTGTAATACTTTGCTCGTGTTTGCTTTTTCAAATCCTACGAATTAGTACAGGTGATTATAAAATGGCGACGCATTTTCGTCAATCAAACTATCGCAAGTTAAAAACATTGAAAATATCTCGCGAAGATGTATTGATAATGATATCTATATATATGTAATCATTGAGATTTCGTTATGAATCGAAAAGAAGACGTTTTCGAAACGATAAGAAGGTATAAATATACGTGTCTCTTCGTTCTTAGCTGGATCATGGAATTTATGATCTGAGAACATATAAAGACGATTCGATCGTAAACAGGGTGACGAAAGAATTCGGTGCATCGAAAGAGGATTACTAGAACCGATAGAGAGAAGAGAATCCTGTGTACTTTCGATGATAAATCCCAAGTTCTTCGAAGATGACACCCTGTCTGTGCAAACTCGAACGATACGAAAAGAGATATACCTTGCATATCTTTTCAAAAAAGTAGGTCTCCTTTCAACGTTCGATCTAATTTATTTAAATCGTCGAAGTTAATCGGAAAACCAAGAGACATCGACGATTATTACAAAGATATCGAATAAATTTATACTTACAAATACTCTCATATCAATTCTTGTATAAGTGCATGAAATCAACAAATGTTATTAAATTTAAATTTGATTTGCTTCAATTTAATGAAACTTAAATAAAAAAGGTATAGTTTATAACAAGAAAGAAAGATTGATGAAAGAAAGTAAAAATGGCGGGAGAGAGAAACAGATATATGTACATATATATATATAAAACTCTACAAAATGGCGTCGATGACTAGAAAAAAAAGGAAAATACGAGAGAGAAAGAGAGAGAGAGAGAGAAGTGGACAGAAGGTGATCGTCGGTGGTTGTCGGTCAATATTTGACGGGTACTCCGATCGAATCGGAGGTTCGAAACGGCGCTACCAGGCGGCAGCCGTGGTGTGGTATCATCCGATTCTACATCTATCTCTCTTTCTCATTTTACATTGCTCGCTCGACTCGCTCGTGCACGCACCTTGGAAGAGCGAACGCGCACCTGTGTCAAGCGCAAACACTCGCGAGGCGTCGCGGACGCACAAGCGTGTGGAAAAAAGTGCTACGAAAAAGTACGAGAGAATTTCATCCGGTTAATTTGAAACAGAAAAAAAGAGAAAAAGAAATTGTAACGAAAAATTCCATAACGAAAAGTTTCGAAACGAAAAAGAAGAAAAAACATTCGAAAAAGAAACAGGGAGAGAAATAGAAAGAAACGAAGAGATTTTAAAGAAGAAGAAGATAAAAAATAATATATAGAGAGAGAGAGAGAGAGTCAAACAGAGAGAGGGAGAGAAAGTGAGAGAAAGATAATTTTCAAGAGATCTCACTCGGAGGGAGAGCAAGTTCGACGACTTTCATTGTTCATCTTCTATCCTCTTCTAACGAAGCCGTCACAAACGTAAGTTTTTCTTCTTCTTTTTTCTTTATTTATTATTATTAATTATTAAGCAAATAACATAGTTTTCGAACGTGGAGATCACTTTCAACATAAATCGATATTCGTGTTTATCGTTGTTTTTTTTTTTTTTCTTATTTAACACGTTGAATGTCGTATTAATGGCTGGTCCACAACGCCAATGTGAATCTGTTATTATGCGATATATATTATTTTAAAATATTATCTGCAATGAATAAGTTGAGGTATATAATAACGTTTCACGAAGTTATCTTATTGGATACCTTCACACCATTATTGATAATGGTATTAAAAAATTGATAAATATTGACATTTGCTCTAATTAGGCGTTTCTATTAATCTTCGCGTCGTTCTGCTCAATGGTGGTTCCCATGACGCTACAGACAAATACACTGTCGATCACCGATGACCCCCATAGCATTCAACGTGTTAACTAGACATCGGTAATAGTTCGATAGGAGGAAAGGGAGCATCTACGAAAGAAACATACGCAACGGTGCACGTGCTTCTATGTTTGCTCTTGCTCTGGTCGACGTGTTTTTCATTATCTTTTCACGTTTCCCTAATTTTTCCTCTTTTCTTCCTCTTCTTTCATTATTCTGATATTGGAAGTATCTAGGAGAAAAAAAAGAATCATCATAGTGATTTAGATTGTGAAGTATTACTTGTAATTTTTATTTCTCGTTTTGTCAAGAGGGATTATTGTTAAAAAAAATATCGATCATTTCGAATCTTCGCTCCGTTTTTTCCTTTACCGTCCTTGAAAGAAGAGACAATCGAGGTCACGAATTAGAGAATGAGAACGACGCGAGATCGACGGAAAGAGAAATTCGATGACGAGACGCGTGTACGAGTACGAAACACTTGTGTTTTATGTACGATCGATCTCGAGTACACACTTGTGTTTTCGCGCACGAGGAAGCCTATGCGACTCAACCTAAACGCAGATTCTCTCTTTCTTTTTCCTTCGTCGATTTTCATCGTGATTTATGTCTCCGCACGTCAGTTTTCTAAAAATTGACGAAACGCGTTTCGACTGTCGCCATTAGCAATCATTTCATTACGATCATTTACACATCATTATAAGCTTAGATAACAAAGTCTGATGATCGAATTTGAATGTGTATTAATAAATTTTCGTTATTATTTTTTTTCTTTTTTCTTTCTTCTGTTCATTTTTTTTTTATAATTACAAAAAATACGAGAAGCCGAAGCGTATCCTTGACGATGGAAAATACCGAGCACGAACGAGCACGATCGTATCGATCGATCAATCGATCAGATCGATATCATCGAAAAGAATCGATATCGTCGAGTACATCGGAGACGATTAATTTCGAGCTCGCCATTTTTATTTTTCACGCACACTCACATGGATTTCTCTTGTTCTTTTATATATATATATATATTTATATATATTAACACTTCACATGATCGATCTCTTTTGACGAAACACATTGAATATATGGATGATGAGAACGATGTTACTTCTTTCTCGCGTTTTCGAGCGGAGAAAAAAAAGGAAACGTCGCGTTCCTCGCGAAGTCCAACACGAAACTATTCGACGTAAGGAGGAGATATAACCGAGAGAGCGCAGATAATATTTTATTAATCATTAAGCACATAGCCGTCGGTGCGTATAAGATAATGGGAATAATATCAGGCAATGACGATAATACTGTTTGTTGTGCACGTTAATTATTGGTCCGCGAGTTTAGTCGGGAGACGAACGCCCCGTCAGCAACGAGTTTGTCTTCTTTCATTTTCTTTCTATTCCTTCAAATTTTTATACCTCACTTCAAATTCATATTACTTCACTACTGATCTAACAATATCTTGATTTTATAAAAAAGAATCGAAATATTAAACCTTTTGTATTTACCTAATTATCGTAGTAATCTTAATATCGTAATCATCATTGAATTTTGTTATAGCAATTGTCTGTGAAAAAAGTAAGATGATTGAGAATTAATCGTCGTTTAAAATTCGTTATTATTGATCTACTTAATGAAAAATTCAGACATATGCTTATTTTTGTATAAAAATATGACGATATCATAAGATCTCACGAACGTTTCATTTATTACTCGCTTACTCCGTAAATATCGTATGCGTCGAGTTAAAAGCCAATGTGTATTTTACGTTTAATTACTTCTTCTCTGTTTATCGCGAAGGAATTCTACGGGCGGATCGTGAAATCGTAAAATGTTTCCTTCGAAATAGCTTGGCAAAATCGTCTTGTAAACACGAGAAACGAATTTCTCTTTCATACCGAATTTTTCGTTATTCCCTTTTAAAACAAAGATTCATTCTTTTTTTCTCTATCTATTTGTCTGTTTCTTTCTTTCTCTCTTTACCTATCTATCTTGTTCATGTAGTACATATCACCATCCTTTTCCATTTCAAACGAAAACAATTAAAGGAGAGACAATTCGTGCTTTGTTTGCACTTAATCACGCGTCGAGCGAGCTTCGAAAGGTTGTAAATTTAAACTCCTAATTGCGTCTATAAAATGAGTGAACGAAGGCGTAGGCACGTTGAGAATCTAGACCCGTTAAAACGTGGAAGAAAGTGTAATAACACGTACGCGTTTCTTCGTTTAAGAAAATGTCTTCACGATCGACGTACATACTTCGTAATGATAAGAGATACGATTTTATCGTTAGATCTATTCCATCGATCCTATTTTTATCATTATCGATAATATCGTCTTGTGGACTGTTAACAATTATGATTATTATGAACGCGTATATACGTTTTTTCTATTTTCTAGACTTCTTGTCCGAAAAATATCTTGAGCGGAAAGAAGAGAAAAAGAAAAAAAAAGAAAAACAAAAAACAATACGAAACAAAATTATAACAAATACGTACGTTCAATCGGACATTTTTGAAAGATGGTCGATTTTTTTTTGTCCTCTTACTTACGATCTCAAAAGGTGGAAAATAACCTGAGAATTGGCTTGACAAATTACGCAAGATCACGCGGGGATCATACAAAATCTTTGGACTTTCATCGAATCCTTTCCTCTCTCTCCTTCACCTCGATCGAAGAAACGTAGAAGAGGAAGGGGTAAAAAAAAAAAGAATAGATTTTCGCAAAGACGATAACGAGGACGTGTGCCCTCGTAGATACGCTCGGTATTGCGAACGCATCAGATTCTCATCGGGTTTGCGTTGTCCGCTGATAAGAGATTTCTACTAGAGTGATAAAAAATGGCCTCGTAGCGTTCACAACGAGCGATGACGCAAACCCTCTTCAAGCTTTACACGTTATGCCCTTCTATTTCTCTTTTATTCTTTACCGTTTTATTTTCATTTTTTTTTTCTATTTGCTTTACTTCTCCTCTCCTCTTTTTAAATTACGCCTCATTTTCTGATAGAGAAAACAAGATGGCGAAGTTGTCGCGTAACAGTCGTTCTTTCTGTTCATTTATCTTTTTCTCTCTCCTTTCTTTCTTTTCTTTTTCGTATTTTTACATCATTCTTTTCATCGACAAAAGAATTTAATCGTCGAGTCAGTAACGTCCAGATTTTATGACAAAGCAAATTTTCTTTTTCTAATAACAATGCCAAAGTAAATATTAATGGTGTCCAAGTTAATTTAAGATCAAAGATAGGTGAGTTTCAAGGATTTATTTCAACGATCGATTCATCTTGGTTTTCGTTCCTCTTGGAAAAAAATTCGACAGTTCATTTCTAAAATTTATTTCCATTAGAACGTACCTACCTAGATCACTCCAAAAAGAAAGAACAAGAACTTGCGAACAATTAAAGTCCCACGTGAAGAAGAAGCTTAAATCATCTAGATCACTGATCGAACACGAAAGAGGACGATTCCCCATGCCTTTGAAAAGAAAATCTCGTTAGAGATTCTCAAGTACGTACTCGCGACACCGTAATCATCCGACGGAACTTCGACAATCCGATCATGGTAATTCTTTCTCCACTTTCACCGGGCACTTCCGTAAAGAAAAGAAAAAAAAAAATTTACTCTTCTTCGGCGATCTTTTCGTTACTTTAGTTTCGACGAGTCGAACGGATCTGAGTCAACTCGAACGCACGAAAAGTGTAAGAGGAACACCACGGCCCTACACCTTCCTGGCGAATCCGACGACTGAAATTATCATTTTAGCTGATATAGTAGCTAATGTAAGGATGCAGTTTTATCTCTTATTATCATGGGAAACGAGATAAATCGCGATAGTGCCGTTTATTTTGACAGAGAGAGCGTGTGCGGTTGTTCGTGCCTTCTACCTCGTCTGTTAAGCAGACCGGTACCTATATTATCCTTTTTTCTATCTCTTTCTTTCTTTCTTTCTTTCTCTCTCCCTCTCTCTCTCTCTTTCTCTCTATCCATCTCTCTGTATCCTTTTATTCTTTACTTTCTTTCCTCTTTTTAGCAGTCCCATTTCAAAATCACCAGATTTATCTTGAAATTTTTACCTCAATGAACATCGAAAGAAAAAGAGATTTAATATAAAAATGGTAGGATAAAGTCAGGACTGTTTATATCTTTTCAATTCTTTTCACTCTTTGAACCTGCTAGATGTTAGTTCTAACGATAAGATCAGATTTCGATTGCTTGTAGGTATTCTCGTTAATTGCAAGATAACGATCTTGTTTGATCGTAGCCAGAATCAAAGATAGATGTCTTCTTCGATTAGGTACAGTATTAAATGCAAGAGGATTTTTTTTTTCATTACACGTGCAATTTATTATTTAATTGTTAATTAATTTTCTTCTTTTCGACTTTGTCAAAGAAATAAAAAATGTCTGTTTCTTTGAAATGCTATAGAGTATGTACTTCGAAGAAATGTTCGTGCAAACGTTGATACATGAAGAATTTGTCATTAAATTCTATTGAAAACTCGTCATTGGTTAAGCTTTGCTCATGCTTAATTTTGTTTTTTACGATAAGAATAAAACCCTTATCTGATCTTGTACGTCGATATATATATGTATATATATGTATGTATATATACCAAGAGCTACCTATTGTAGAAATGTTCGATGTAGTCTCTCTTTGAGATTGTAAAAAGAAGAACATCTCTTCGCGTCAATGTTATTATCTATTATTATTAATTATCATTATAATAAATAGAACATATATTCATTAAATGTTTTACTTATCTTTTCTAAGAGAATGAAATGAAATTTAA
The DNA here is from genome assembly GCF_014466175.1 of Vespula pensylvanica. Classification (NCBI taxonomy): domain Eukaryota; kingdom Metazoa; phylum Arthropoda; class Insecta; order Hymenoptera; family Vespidae; genus Vespula; species Vespula pensylvanica. The sequence goes on from NC_057688.1 coordinate 5,677,079, forward strand.
CATGCATCCACTTATATTTTGTCACTTGGGAGAATATTTGCGCGAGTCAGCATTTTGCAACAAATTGATTTATAAATTATTTATTATTTTTGAAACCTTTTTTATTATATAATATATTTATATAATACAAATAATATTTAGCTTTGTTATTTATAGAAATAATCGAATACATAATTTTTATATGATTAAATCAATAATTTGTAAAATTCTCAAGTAGTTATTCGCGTCACCTTATCATTTCCTGCGACAATATTTTTTGAGTCTTTTCGATCATGCTTATTCATTCTCTCTCTCTCTCTCTCTCTCTCTCTCTCTCTCTCTCTCTCTCTCTCTCTCTCTCTCTCTCTCTCTCTCTCTCTCTCTCTCTTTACTTTATTCGTGTAACCGTAAACGAGGCATACGTGTCGTTAGCTCTTCCCTTTGCGAGTCACCCATAAGCACGTTCTCTTATCAGCAAGTCGAAATATTAGTTCGAGAACGAGCTCACGATGTTCTTGATTTCTATCGCGATGAATCTTCATCGGTATCACCGAATCGACGACGAATGGAACACATAAGAACGAATCCAGGCAATGTATCGATTCTCGTCTTTAGCTGATTTCATCTCTCCGAGCAAAGGTTGTGAAATCGTCCAAAGAAAATACGTAGGTATACGTATATCTCTTTTTAAAAGAAAGAAACCATAATCGCTTTATATTTTTACCTTGAAATTCTAAAATTTATACTAGATCGATTAATTGATTTGATTTTTACAAAATATATAGTTATTTTAACTTTGAGTATACATCGAGATGATTATTTCTTTTTCTTTTTTATATTATATTATAGAAAATTTAACGAAAAATTCTTTATTCTTATATATCCAAACGTTATCTCAACCTTAGACATTTTTAACTTTATATCTGTGACTCGATCAAGTCCGTGGATGATTGATCGATCGATCAACGAAAAAGATCGATTCGTTATAGAACAATACAGGATGGTATGTGTTATGCAAGAGACGATGAATGAAAATAAAATATTGCTTCGATTTAGGATATACCGTTCACTTTATTATAAAATTATATCGGTGTTTCTCCATTTAGATTATAAAATTAAAATAGTATCTATTTATCAAACAAATAAAGGAATATGATGTATTAAAATTTTCAAACGTTGAGCATCAAAATTTCAAATTGATCATCTTTACGATTAATATTAATCCGTTTGTTAATAGAATGAATCAAACGATAAATCATATCTAAAATATTAAAAAAAAATGAAAAAAGAAAAGAAAATATGTAATAAACAAACATTATTTATTATACGTAACGATCGATGAAACGATTCGAAACGATCATCCCCTATATAAAAATTAGATTAAAAAAAGATGTGAAATGGCGAATGGAGCTTAGCAACGATAGCTGACATGATGTCAACGTTAACATAGTCGTCATCGTCGTCATTCTCGACGATGAAGTGTCACGTAGTTACCCCTCCACATTCGCTTCGATTTCATCGCCCTTCCCTCGCCCTTATCTTGTTCGTTGCCAGCTTCACGAGGAGACTCGATAAGAAGAATAAACAAACGGATCCCTCCGCTTGCTTTTTTCCCTGTCCCCCGATTTTTCTTTCCCTGTTCCTCCATTCCAATCTGTTGCTCTCTTTCTCACAGACACGTATCCATATCGTAAGTCTGTCTTTCTCTAGTAAATACACACACACACACACACACACATACTTTAGGTGCTCTTAGGTCTCTATATGTCTATCCTTCTCTTTCGTTCACTCTATTTCTCTTTCTATCTATCGATCTAGTTTCTCCGTTCACTGTATTTTTTTCCTTCTTTCTTTCTTTCTTCTTTTTTGTAACGAAAAAAATATAGAAACTTTCTTGGGTGAACTATTTGAATAAGATTTCCCACGACGACTTTACGTCCTTGAAAACCAATTTAGTTTGGTGTACTTCATTTCAACAAAATTTTCTTATCATCATCTTCTATACAAAAAGATTTTCACCTATTTCAATTGATTTTCGTCTATTTAGATTTTAATTGTAGAAATCGTAGTCATTGAAATATGATCTAATATAAAATATTATAAATATATCAGCGATATATTCTGTCGAAAGAGAGAAATTAATCAAACGAGCGAATAAACCGCGAAGCGTTCGTCGTAGCAACGTGTACGATGGTACATGGACAGAACACAGACGCAGGAAGGATAATATCGGACGGAGGAGTGACCAATGAGGTGCGAGGGTCCGCCCAAACGGCTGCTCGAGTTGCTTCCTCCGTCGTTTCGCTGCCTGTTGCAACGCTTTTCTCCCCTCTTTCCCTCGAATCGAATGGTAGACTGCACAATAAACTCTCTCTCTCTCTCTTTCTCACTCTTTTTCTCTATCTCTCTGTCTCTCTCTTTCTTTCTCGTTCACTTAACATCCGCCATTGCTCCGAGTCAAACAAAAGGAATAAATGAGAGAGGCAGCATTGCTGTTGTTACATGTATCGAGCAAAAACATTATTTCCACCGACACATCCAAAAGCTCTTTAACCATCTCTCTTTCTCACTATCACTATCTTTCTAACTCTCTCACACTCCGTATGTCGCCTCGTGCTGCACCTCGCGTTCGCTCTCCTCATCAGTTCCACTTGGTTACTCGAACGTCTCGCTAGTCGGTTTTTTCTTCCTTCCTTCTCTTATTCTCTGTCATTCGACGACCATTTTTATTTTCTACTTTATTTATTTATTTATCTTTTTATCGAGTTTGGCGTTTTGGAAAAAAGTGGATATAACGCGTGGAATGTGTGTGTGTATGTATGTGAGATTGAGATAGAGGGAGAAAGAAATAAGGAGAGAGAGAGAGAGAAAGAGAAAGAGAGAGAGAGAGAGAGAGAGAGAGAGAGAGAGAGAGAAAGTGGATTGGTATATGGAAAGAAACGTGAGTTAGAAAAGGATAGAAGTTCTTGCAGAGCAAATGCGACACACGGCTACGGAGGTAATTTTTGCTTGTTTGCTTGATTGTTTGTTTGAAAAAACTTTCATTTAGCTTTTTATTATCTTATCGTGACTATAGCGATCGTGTTTTCTTTATTTACATTTTATTCTTTAGTGATTAAATGGAATCGAAAGGACCATTTAGGATCGTTTCGTTCAACATGTAGCATTATTGTAATTATCATTAGTTTATTATAAATAAAAACTTTATTTTTGTTTTGCTGTTGTATTTCTTTCGAGGAAAGTATCATAGTTATCGAGATAGATACGATTAAGATATACGATCATTTGTATCAATGACGGCTATTTCATTCATGTTATATGGAAAGTGATATTTTTTCAAGCTACCGTTTGTAATATGCCATATAATGACATAAAAATTTCTTTCATTAGTATTTATTGTATTTAAATCAGGTACTTGAATCCATATTACCTCGATTTAATTACGAATGGTCATTAATTGATTCTCTCGTCATATTTATTCAAATATGTTTATAGTTCGTAATACTAATTGTTTTAAAACCAGAAAAGAACGAAAGAAAGAGGAAAAAGAGTAATAATAAGTTCCGTAGTAATAAATTCCAGTTTGAATTCCGATTTGTTTGAATTTGGACAAGTTAAAGGGTTAACTCGGTTTTCACGAATTCGATCGGTCAGAGTAGAAACGAAGTTCACGAGAGAAGACGAAGTCGGTTTAAAAATTCGGTCAACTTGAAAGCGATCGTAAAATGTTCTTCTCGCAAACGCGCGATCTCGGTAAACTCTTCTTTAAAAGAATATTGTCGAAAGTTGTCTCAGAGAATGTTGTCCAGCCGAGTCGATGATCCGGCGGAAATCGTACGAGGTCTTTGCCAAAGAAAGAAGAGTCGTGTCGCGTGCTCGAACCGGAAGTCGAACGTCTGACGGATCTTCGAACGGAAGTGTGACGCGTACATTGTAAATAGAACATCTCCGAACATTTTTCTCGAGACGGACGAGGTGTGTCGTTGGTACTCTACCTTCCTTCTTCTCTTCCTCCTCTTCCTCCTCCTTTTCATTCTTTTTTTTCTTCACCGTCTTTTACCTGTCCTGTGTCATCGTTCAACACACTCTCTAATTCTATCTCTGTCTTTTTCAAACTCAACCAAACGCGTCGCGTGCCCAAACGAGATTTCTACTCCCACCAACACCATCGTTCAAGGGGGATGACTAATCCCTTTGAACGAATCAATTCAGCCGATTTAACGTTTTAAAAACTTACGAAATTTTTTTCCGTGTATCATCGATCACCGATCGATATTTCTGACAATTCTTAATATAACAGGATGAATAAAGATTCGTCAAAATTTGTTTGTGTGCATGTGCGTGTATGTGTGTGTTGTAGGATATGATGAAGGAAACATTGGTGAAGCAGGACATAAAGATAGAGTGGGAAGGGCATCGTTCCGGCGAGAGTTCCCCTCAATTACACGTCACGGAAGAACCCTCTGATAGTCCGCAAAGTGTTATCACTTCGAAGAGACACGTCAGAACGATCACTACGGCGGGACATATCACGGAAAGTATAGCCGAGATCGAAGCTGAATCCTCGGACTCGAATGCTGTCTCGAGTAATCTTCAGCAAGCCATGCACCAGCATCAGCATCAACACTCGGATCAAGATCAGCATGTGTATCAAGACGAACAACAACAGGGGCAGACGCAACAACAGGGGCAACAACAATACGTGCAGATTTCTCATGCTAATAGTACAGAGGAACAGCAACGAGATGGCAACGATCAACAACACGTTGTCTATACAGCTAGAAACGGTCAGGATGGTGGCGTTGAAGTCTCTGATGGTGCTGATTCAACGATTACACTCGCCGTCAAAGAATCACCTAGGTATTTATGATCATTGTCCGCGAAGTAATTTAATCGTAGAGTAAAGTTGTAAGAAACGGATTTTTTCATAAATTTCCCTTATCGAAATACGATCACTTTTATGATTTTTCTCTAAAAAGATACGAGACAACGGGAGGAACAACTGAGAGGAACGAAGTGGGCCGTATCTATGCGTACACTAGCGACGATCAGGAGTTAAGGAGGGAGAATCATTTGATCACGATGCAAGTTCAAGACAATGCTCGTCGTGGTCAACAAACAACGACGCATCATAGGTTCAGTCCGCATGAGAGCAATCATAGTACCAGCAACACAGCCAATAGTACACCCAGGTATCAAACCTCACCAGTTCTTCCTACCACGGAGGATTACGAAACGTCAGGGATGGTTAGCCAGTCTGCAGGCAATGTACAACTGAGTTCACCCGCACCCAATTATTCCCCACCAATCGATGGAATACGAACGAATCAACATCAACAGCAATTGGTCGCTGCTGGTTACTCCGACGCAGCTGTCGCTGCGACGATCAAATATGATACCGAAGTAGCCGTTGCCACGGAAAATATCAAAGTTTCGAGTACCTACACAACCCTCGAGACTGTCGCCATACCACCCTCGCAGACGGTTCAATACACTCAATATATATCCGGTAGTGAAACTTTCCAACAAGCGCCAACGTATACATATCCAAAGCCCGAACTTTTTATCACTTATCCACCCGCTAGTCAACCTGGATCGCGAGGTGCCGAAGTTAGTATTTTTTTATGTCGTGTTCTCATTAATGTATTAATATTGAAATAATTTGAAGCGTTACAAAAACGTGACATTTTTTTTTCTTCGACAGGTGGAGTCTCCCAACAGTGCTTACATCAAAGGTGACCCAACGTTAGCTTCGTCTTTAGGTACGACGCGTGCTGTCTCTCTTCATTACGAGCAACCAGGCTCACCGGGATCTCAAGTGACCTTATATGGACCTAGCACAGCTACTTCTTATCAATACATCAAACCAAGCAATGATCCTTACTGGCCTACTAGTGGTACACCATCACCTCCAACGTCTCTCGAATACGTTCAAACATATCCCAGCGTGACAACGATAGTTAGCGACGCTGCAAATATGCAACTCTACTCGGGCGGTGGTTACAGTGTCGCAACAGCTGCTGGAAATGGTTTATCTGGTCCTTGGCAAACTATTCCAAGTGCCGAAGAAACCTTCGACGGTGCCGTGATAGCGAGCGAACCAAAGGACTGCTTAAACTGTGCCACTACCATGACACCTCTGTGGAGACGCGATGGTACCGGACATTATCTTTGCAGCGTGTGTGGTATTATCAGCAAGATGAATGGCACCAGCAGACCATCGATCAGATGCGGCAAACCTAAACAGTCGGTCGCGCCGGTAAACATTGTGCGAATCTTCATCATAATTACATTTTTGTCGTTGTTGCCTATGCGTGTATGTATGTGTCTTACCATGAATGTCTCTATCTCTTTTGGGCGAATTTCTCGTTATCTTCAGATCGTACGAAGTTGAAACCTTTGTTCTAATACCATCAAAATCACTTCAGTCGATTCTATTTAAACGAAATGCGATATACGTTTGTTGTTAAGCTACAGTTGCGTATTCGTGCGAATCATTGTTTGCGATTAGTCAGTCACGAAGATAATTTCTGGTATCTTAGAAACAAATGAGAAGTAATTGTGAGGTCTAGTTCTTCTTTTTCTTCTTCTTTTTTTTGTCTTTATTCGATCAATGGACAGAAAGTTTGACCATCGGTGAAACGAGGTCAGCGATGTTTGTGCTGATAAATGTTCTTGTCCGTGGTACATCTCGCATGACTTCAATATTAAGTAATGTTTGTAGCTTTCCTTTACGTGTGCGTCCCCCGCGTTGATTCAAGACAGTGAGAAGACGTTCGTTATCTCTCAAAGAGCAAATAACTACTCTCGGGACTCACGGCGGCTGTTGTTTGCTCTAGTTTCCTTACCCGGAGCACACTCCCATTTTCGTGATCTCGAACGTCAAGCGAGTCGTTCAGATTTTCTTTAAAAACACATTGCTTTTAATTGTTCGAAAAGGATATCGTACTGATATTTCTATCATTTCTGGATTTAGATTGTCTTGGTAAAAAATATATATTGCTGCTAAGGATTTGCCATTTTTATATTACAGGCTGGTGTACGAAGGACAGGAGTGCAATGTGCGAACTGTAGAACGAGTAACACGACTCTATGGAGACGAAACAACAACGGCGAACCCGTTTGTAATGCCTGCGGTCTTTACTTCAAATTGCATAACGTAAATATCAAATAATTATATTAGATTTTCATTATTTAACAATTATCTCTCTTAGATACAATTTATAAGTTCCAATCGAGAAAATCGTATTGAGAAAAATAACACTTTTTTTTATAATCTTTTCTACGATTTTCTTTCCGAACAAAATGCAAACTTACGAAGAAAACAAGCATTTGCTTTTTGGTGCACTTATTTGAGATTGATCATTGTTTGCACAATTGCTGGCTAATTAACCGTGAGAATGTCTATAAAAAAAATATTTTAAAAAGTTTTAGGCGGATCTTCATTGAGAGGTCATTTTGAATCAAAATTAGAATCCTTATCTTTCTTTTTCTTTTCAGTTAAACAAATGATTGGAAGAAGTCTTATTAAAGAAATCATTCAGATTAATCAGATCTATATACGTATAATTTTGAAGGAGTAACAGACATCGTGAGTAGTCAAGATCGTCTCGTTGATCGTCTTTACGTAAGAATGCGGAGCAAATAGGCTGATATCGGGCAAAGTAAAAAGAAGATAGAAATGTTGACAGGGAACAATAAAAGACGTAGGTTAAAGCAAATGCAGTAAAGGCGGTAAATAAAGGAGGTCGAATCTCTCTCTCTCTCTCTCTCTCTCTCTCTCTCTTTCTCTCTCTTTCGCGGCAGTTATATGGTCCTATGTACTTTAAGAATGTGTCATCTCTCTCGCTCTTTTTTTTTACTTCTCTTCCTCTCTCTTTCCATTCTCTTCGGTCTCTCACTCTTTCTCTTTTTCTCTTTGCACGCAAGACCCTTGCGTGGGTTGACAGCAGTATATAAAGAGGCGCAAAGCTAGCACACGCAAAATAAACAAGTCATCTCCGGTCTCTGCTCCTCTCGTTCTACTCCTGAAAACGAGTAACCGAACGAAATCGAAGAAGAAATTTCGTTAACGAATATTTTTACGTCTCTTTAAGACGTTTCTTATTTCGTTCTTTTAATTTTTTATTTTCTTTTCTTTTTCATCGTTGATACTTTTCTTTTTCATGTTAATCGTTTTCATTTTAATCAATTTAAAAAGAAATATTAATGTAAATATCTAAGCGAGTGTAGATATACGCTACTTTTGATACTTAATAACGTATTATAAAATCGCTTTTGAAATATGATCAATTTTTTATCGATCGGTTTTTGATCTTATCGTTCTCTCTTTAAAATGACTCGTTTGGTGGTTGGATCGCAGTATTATCTTCCATTGGCATTCGTTTGGTATATTTGTCTTAAGAGGATAAAAAAATAATAGAGAAAAGAAATGGAAGAAAGAAATCAAATAAAAATGTGTGAAAAAAAGAAAAAAGAAAAAGACAAAGAAAAAATAGTTCGCTCGTAGGGAAGATACAGAAGCCAAGTTAGTCGGAGTTATTGCACAATAATTTTCTATCGATTCGATCGTCATCGATTCGACGAAGACGACTTTTTTGAGTTTACCCTTTCGAGATAGACGCGACGTGCAAGGTACTCGGACAGTACGGTGTAAATCATTTTTAATTAACATTAATCTCGTTGTGACTGGTCAGCTAGGTCTTATCGCGGAATTTTTTTCGATGGCTAGGCTACGATAAGAGAACCTGCTGAATTGTTTTTGTAACGTGCTCAAGACATTCTTTCCTTGAAAGCGCGGAGAGTCAGATTATCGTCGAGAGATCTTTTCGCCGGTGTTCTGTTCGAACAACAAATTTAATTAATTCGGAGAGCATACCGGGGAAACTTCGAAATTGCCTAAATATCAATTATCATATCGTTTTATTACGCGTGACATTGATGCAAATAAAATTTTTTCTTTTTTTTTTCTTTTTTTAATTCTTGAAAAAATTTACTTCAACGACGCGAATAATAACAATCTGTCACAATATCCACTGTTATTATTATTATTATTATTTCTTTATTTCATTTTTACTTCATACATTTGTATATATGGACAATCCTTGGTAACGGCTCAGTGCAACAATGTATCATTTATTGCATTGATAGACTCTTCGAAATTATTGCACAAGAATTCTTGAAAATAATTGCTTTTTGTAATATCGTTTTTTATAATGTTATCTTCTTGCCACATTTTTTTCACTTTTTCAGTTAGATGCGTACTTTTATTATTATTATTATTGTTATATTATAGCACAAATAATATCTCTGTCGATATTATAAATTATTACATTTCTTTTTTATATTATTAATTCTTTTCTTTAGTAATTTAATCAAGTAGTAAATAGAGTAAATTAATTACAGGTTAATAGGCCATTGAGCATGAAAAAGGAAGGAATACAAACGCGAAAAAGGAAGCCAAAAAATAATTCTGGTGTAAGCGGGAATCTTCCTGGACCGAGCGGTATCTCCAAGACCGAGATTAAGTCCAGCTTACTCGGTGAGTCTCTGGTGAGCAAGTTGCATTATTTCGCTACGATTTATTAAAAAAAAAAAAAAAAAACAAAAAAACAAAAAAAAACAAAAAAAAATGATTTATTTCAAATTTCTTTTTTTTCATTTCTTTACCCCCTTCTTTCACCAAAACACATTTATATCTTAAATTAGTTTAAATCATTCGATTAGGTGTACCTACAGGCAAAAAAGGTTTGCGAGGAGGTAAACATTCAGTTTGCCTACTTTTTTTCGTGTTTCTTAGAAAATACAAAAATCTTTTTCTTTTTTTTTTCTTTTTCTTTTTCATTATTTTTTTCTTGTCGTTCAGCGACAGACAGATCGAGCTATCTCGCACGGCTACGATGTATTATCTTAAAGTACACAATATATTTCTATGTAGCAGATATATAAAAGACGGATATAATGTAATTTCACGGCGTCCATCGTGAAAAATAAATCGCACTCTTTCTCTTTTTCATTTTTTCTTTCTCTTTCTCTCTCTCTCTCTTTCTCTTTCGGATTCACGAGCGCCATACGAGATAACGATAAGTGCTTTTCCTCGAAGAATTGATCGAGGGAAGAAAACGCTGGGAGAGGGAGAAGAAGTGATCACTATCTCTGCTTCTTTTTCCATCTCTCTCTCTCTCTCTCTCTCTCTCTCTCTCTCTCTCTCTCTCTCTCTCTCTCTCTCTCTCTCTCTCTGTCTGTCTTTTATTTCTAGCTTTAACTATAATCTATTGGTAATATATTTTATGTAATTCATAAAGATGTCGATGGACGAAGATACCGTCTTTAAAATATGTGATTAAAACTCGTCTGATTATAATAGAAAAAAAAGTAAATTTTAGATTCATGCTTGATAATCCAGTGATCATTATTATCATAATTATTTTTATTTTGTTTTTTGAACTACCAAGTTTAATTTCACTTTTATTATTATTATTATTATTATTATTATTATTATTATTGTTATTATTATTTTTATTATTCTTTATAATTTATTATTTCTGAAATACTAAAGAATAAAGGAAAAAAAAAGAAAAAAAAAATTTATCGGATGAAATAGGAACATGCCGAAAGTCTTATCGATCGACGTTTTGTTTTGTTTGTTAACATTGCAGTGGACTCGTTGCAGTTGAACATGTTTGCAAGCGGGGGTGGGGGTGAAGGGGTAGAAGAGCATTGTCTTCCTGTAGGTACACCAACAACGGCACAATTAGGGCACGCACATTCGCCCCTCACATTACCTACTGTCGCCGTATTGAATCGTCAAACTACCCTTACGTAAGTGAGCAACTCTCGTTACGCGTAATCTCTTCTTAAGATATATTAAAGTTCGATTCAGGATCTAAAAGGATTCCAAAAACTAAGCCAATAATTTTTATTCGACGATGTAAAAGAGACCCTTCGCGTTAATTTTTTCTATTTTATATCTCCCATGTGTATCCAGTTATATCGAACGATTTCCATTTTGTTTTTTATGTTATATACGTATATATATATTTATATTTATTTATTTTTTTTAATAATTGAATAATTTTTTTCAAACGTTTTGCAGCGTGCCTCCACTAGAACCAATCACTAGTCAACCCAGCGGTGACCTGGTCTCGGTTATAACTTCAACGACGACAGTCCATGCTGAGAGATCTTAGAAATGTTCCTTTTTCTCTCTCTTTTCTAAAAAAATAAGAGAAGAAAACGAAACGTATGTATATACGTACGTACGAGATGGTCTTATCCGGAGCTTCTTCGTTCGCTCTATGACAGTGATAGAGACAGGCTCGAAAATGAGAAAGAAGACTTTCTTGTTTAGAGAAACGGACTCTCGTAAAAGGAAAATGAAAAAAAAAAGAATATGCAAAAGGAATAATAAAGAAATATTTTATAGGAAAAACGGAGTATCGTTCGCGCTCCGTTTAATTTCACTGTTAGTGCTATGAATCGGTATATGCGTGGTTTAGCCTAATCATTTTGCTGTATCTTAACAACTATTGTAGATTAGAAATATTGACATCGATACTAAATTCAATCCAATCCAACAACGATATTGAAAAGATAAAAATATATAAATCTTGCAAGGAAAATAAATGAAATTTATGTTGTTTCTGATTATTAATATTAATTTCATTTATATCGATAATGCATCTTAGGAATGTGCTAAAACAATATTTATAAATATCGACGTCAACATTTCTTCGTTCGGTGATCAGCATAAAATGTTAAGCACAGTATGTATGTAACTACTTGGCTATGTGTGTATGTATGTATGTACAATTCTCTAACGATTCTTATATTCTCGTGATTGTCCTTAACGCGATCTTGCTCTAAGAGATGTGCAATTTTCAGACACATGTCTTTATCGTTTTCTATTTTTCTCCTTTTATCTTTTTTTTTTTTAATCTAATTTAAGATCAAAATTGATACGTTGTACAAAGCGTTTCCTTTTGGGCTTTGCTTTTGTTTAAAAGATCATATGTATCATTAGAAAGCTCCAGATTGAGGAAAACGAGAGATAAAAGAGAAAAGAAAAGAAAAGAAAAGAAAAGAAAAGAAAAGAATAGAAAAAAAGAAAAGAAAAGAAAAAAAGATTATATAGAAACGGAAGTTCGGATTTTACGATAAATTTTCAATTTACTTTATCACGAATCGACGTTATTAACTCGTGTACTTTTACAAGTAGGCGTCTCTTGTATATAGAATTCTACATTATGGCGTCTAAAGATACACAAGACATCCTTTAAACTTTATCCAAAGAGTAATATATAATATATTCGTGTACTACTAATGTGTAAGAACATGACCGTAAAGAGGTACAAGAAATTAAGAATGAATTTATTTCAAATCCCAACTAAATCAAAAATCATCTTTTCGTTATGCACAAACATTTTGATCAGCTGAAGATTCCAAAGCCATCATTAAGAAGCAAGATCATTATCGAGAAGAAACAAATTCCGAACTTTTGATTAGAAAAAATAACAAACTACCTTATCTCTTTTCAAGTTCCAACAGCGATGATATTCGCATTTTTATCGTCTATAGAATGTTTTCTTGAAATTTTATGGCAGCCAGCGATTACAGAAATTTAAAAAAAAACGACCTTGCTGAAACAGCGAGATTCTCGTGTTAAATATATTCTTAAATTAAGTCTATGAAATAAGTTCAACTTTAACAGAATTAAGCAGTAGGATAAATAGTCCACGAAGATCAGACTTTATTCTTTGTTCATATATTTTTTCTACAATAGGATCTCTTGAACAATCCACGATTGCTAAGAATATTCTTTTTGGATCATTCATCTGATCAATGTTTTACCAAAGGTATGAAACCCTCTACTGATGAAGTAGAAAATACGAGTAACAAAATAACATTTTTCAGTTTTTGCAAGTTGATGAGAAACCTGGAACAAAATACATTCGTGCAATTATCGTTAATAAAATTACAAAAATATATTAGATAACTTTATAAATTTTATAAAAAAAATTAATTACTTCTCTATAACCTTTATCACAAATTTTAATTTTTTGTTTCCTGCGTTTTTCTACGAAGATGAAGTCCTTGAGATATAGGTGATCCTAAGGTATTTCTTTCTAGAGTTGCTAATACATGGCATTCATCTGCATACTCCAGGATGACAACACGTTCTGACAAAGGTTTACTTTTATTTTGTTTTAATAGAATATACTTTTTTATGTTTAATGGCCATAATTAGTGATGTTAATAACGGCCTTATTATTTCATAGCAATGCGGAAAGGAAATAATTATATGTATCGGATATTTCATTTTAAATGATATTGCTAAATATTTCCGATACTATTATTTTTTAATAGGCAAAATTTTTAAATAAATGTTGCTCTATTTTGAAGAATCAATATAATATTTAATATGGCTATTTCGTAAAAAGCGTTGCTGACACGATACGGAAATTATAAATATTTTTTATAGTGACTTGACAGAAGGCAAATGATACTTTTAATATTTTCTTCTATTGTTGTTCTTTAGCTTCTATTTAGAAGTCGACTACTGATTTGGATATTTCGCAAGTGACTAAGAATCGATTTCATCAAAGAGTCGATAGAGTTCAAGCGGACTCTATGAAACTAATGTAATAGCGGAACTAATGAAAATTAATATATTAGCTTTAACAAAAGTCGTAGATAATATCAATACGAATATAATACGCACCTATAGTGTATCTTTTATCGATATACAGCATTTTTATTTGAAAATTTCTAATGTAAATATTACGGAAGCAACGCTTCTCCGATAAATTTACAATAATTTTAGGATTTCTAGAAGAAAATACAAGCATCATATTTATTTTTTACTTGTTGGATATTTCTGCTACGATTGTTTGAAAGTTCATTCTTTCTTTTTTTTCCCAATAGAAACATATATATTTATATTTTTTTAAATTATTACTCAACGTGAAGAAAGAAGAAACTTTTATATGTGACATTTTTTTTTTATCAAACTATTGTGGAACAGATTGTATTATTGCATAATACAAAATGGAAAGAAAGTTAAAGATTCCCCAAAATAAATAAATAAATATATATATATATATATACTATATAAATATAATACATTTGTTAGTATCATTGCTTCTTTAAATGTTTAGTGTTTCCAAAATTTAAATTAAATTTCTAAAATGTAACATAATATTTATTCAAGTAAATCCATTCTCTGTATACATTTTGATCATTTACTAGGAAATTAATTACATAATTACTTAAGTTGTGAAATAAAATATACATATATTTTCATATTATTAAAATAATAAATTATACATGATGGAACACGTTATCGATTATTGTGAAACCATTTCATGATTATTTTATTCTTTCATATGATTCATAATACTTCTTTATTTATTTCGATTTTGCATTTGCCTTAATCATTTAAGTCTGCATGAAAATATGATAAATAACAAAGGTTCAATAAGTCAATATATGCAAAACAAGTGAAGAAGTCATGAATGAATAATACGTAATGAATAATAGAATGACGTCAGAACAGCAATAGCAGACTTTTTAATTTCTGTTATTAATTAATTCATAACATTTTTTTCTCTAACTTATCTTACGAACATCGAAGCGTAAACTTTTTTTTGGAAATGATTCATAGCAAGAATATTTTTATTCGTTGTTTTTCTAACAATAAAATTCTATAGATAGTTCTGCCATTTAATAAATTCCCTTTATTCTATTATAACATTCGATGAAATTCTTCCACATTATATGTAGATTACCATAGATATAAATATCATGTCATTCTGTTGTAGATAAAAATTCATTTAGCAAGGTTTACGTATTGTTTTATTATTTATCTAATTTGAACTTTCACCACTTCAAATTCAAGCTTTTCAAAACACTATAGAAACACAATTTATATTGAAAGTAAGCTTTATTAGAGAATCGAATAAAAGTTATGTTTTATGAATTTAATCATAAATAAATCGTTGTTTTGATAAATTATCAGATACATTCATATAGATGTATTTCTATAAGTGTTTTTATAAAAGTTTCAATATGTATTACACATGGAAATATGCATAATAATTATATAACATTTTTTTTTTCTTCGAGATATATTATCATGTCTGTCAGCTTATATATAAATATACATTAGAAGAAAACACCAGAAAAGAAATCTTAATAAAATTCCTTTTTAATCTGCATATATATATACACACATATATATTACATTAAAGAGGAAAATATATCAACCTTTAATTAGAACGATTAAAGAAGAAAATCGTTTATAAATTTTGTAGAAACAAAGATCGATTCGACACAGTCGTAGAGTTTATATACTTAAGAAAATGTCTATTTTCTTCAGAAAGATTCTCATCTCCATCAATTTCCTAAAAAATTTGAGAAACGATTATAATCGATGAAAAACAAATTTTGTATTTTCGATTAAAAAAAATAATAGAATTAGTTACCTCCTCTTCATCTATAGCAGTAATGAAATTCGACTCATTATCGATGGTACGTCTTGTCGCACTTTTCAAGCGCACATTAATTAGTGAAGTATTTGCGGCGAGAAAAGTATTTAGTTGTTGTAGAAACAACGAGATTCCTGTATAGAATGTATTCATAAATGGAGACTTTGAACGTTCAATTTCAATCGAATTAGTCAATAACATAAACAATCCATGGAGACCACACTCCATTCTTTTTTTACATATTCTCTCCACGATAGAGTCTCTTGAACAATCATCGTTCAAATCGGGTGATGAGAAAACGAAGAATTTTACGTTTGACGGA
>NC_057688.1:5692964-5697642 GCF_014466175.1 Vespula pensylvanica
GACAATGAATTACTTGGACAGCCGCTATTCCCAGAAAACAATTTATAATATTATGGTATATCGTTGGATCTTCGTCACATAAAATTTTCACAATATCATATCCTCGAGGTTTCAAAACTGTATCGCATTTTTGTATTGCTTCTGCGAAGATTGGTATCTTCATTAAAGATTTACCTACAGAGAAGTTCACAAATGTATCATTTAGAAAATATAAATTATTTTTTGAATTAATTTAAATAATTCCTACCTATGCCACTCCATTGCGAACCCATTCCGGAGAAAATGAACCAAATATCACGAGATTCGTTTAAAACAGATGTTATTTCTTCAATCTCTTTTCCTCGTTCTTTTTTTTCAACTTCTGAAAATATCGTATACCCACAGAACAGACTATTATTTATTGGTATAGAATTTATGTCGTAGATTAACTGACCCAGTTCATCGTCTCCACGGTTTTTCTTCAACTAAATTTAAAATAGATATAAATTATGACGTTCCCGTTTGATTAACTTGATTCTAATGTTAGAACTTACAGCGTCAAAGATCAATGAAATCATTTTCTCCGAGCGACCAGAAGCTACAAAAAGTCGTGGCATGTTATTTGGTGAAAGCTCTCTCTTCTTTTTTTCTTTCGAATAACGTTTTAAGATAACGTGAGCAAAGGAACCTCCGATTGAACAAGTGTTCACGGCAGCGTAATCGTCCGTCCAAGGTGTCGGTTTTGTGACAACTTTTACGCGTCCATCGTGAAGACATTTAGCATCCTCCGGAGGTTCGTCGTAATGAAGATTCGGAGGTATAACTCCTGTCTCCATAGCAATGATTACCTAAAAAAAGTGAAGTGAAATTAATCGATAATTATTCTAGATAAATTTATATAGATATTTCAAGTTTTTCCAGATGAATTACCTTGATGATCGAATTTATTGTATTATTACCATATGTATGACCAATGTTCGACTTGATCGAACCGATTAGGAGAGGATTAGAAGGAGTTCGATCTTGACCATAAACAAGATCTATCGCCTTTAATTCTTCGCGATCTACCTCTTTGATCGCCGTACCATCAGCCTCAATGTAATTTATATCGCTAGGCTTTAAACCGCACTGTTTCAATGTTTGCTTCATAATTTTCGCTTGGAATTCACTCTTCGGAAATATGCAATTGCTTCTTATATATGATGCACCGTTCATTGTTATTGCATTAAAAACTTCAACATAAATTCGCTTTGCATCTTTAGCTTTCTGAAGGAAAAAAATACCTATCGATTCGCTTCGCGAGAATCCAGAAGCTTTTGCGTCAAAAGATCTATTCACGCCATCGGCTGACAACAAACCTAACAATCAAAATAATTTACGTTCTTATTTCTACAATGGAAAAGTCTTTTGTATTCCAAATTTTATGAAATTTCGATGGATAATTAAAAGATAAAAATATACATACAAATTTCATTATTCTTGCTAAACAAGTACACTTTCTTATCGTACTTATTTTGTTTTACCTAATTCATACATATGGTAAGATGTTTGTGGGTGCAATGCTAAGATTCCCGAATCAACGATTGCGTTATCGCAAAGTCCACTCTTTATGGTTTCGCACGCTTTAGCAATAGCCAATGCGCTTGATGTGCAAGCAGAATCGAGAGTACAGCTTGTGCCTGTTAGTCCCAGAATGAATGAGATCCGATTTGATACCATAGCACGACAACATCCTAGTAGATTTTGTCCATTTTGCTACGTTTACAAAAAAAAAAAAAAAAAAAAGAACGTATTATTCACCGAGGACTTCTACATGAAGATGAAATCTTCAGAATGTATTTACTTACTTCCAATTTCTCGTAAAAGAGAGTTTTATCTGATTCGCTTAAGGTCAATGTTCCAAAAACAGCAGTATTCGTATTTCGTATCTCTGCAGGATTTATTCCAGCATCACAGACCGCCTCGTACGTAGCTTCCATAATAATCCTGCTTGTTGGTTCCATATGCTTAACGAGTTTCGTATTGACGCCGAAGAAAACATTGTCTAACTTCGTTATATGTGATATCGTCCCAATACGCGATGGAATATTTTTATTATCTGACAAAATTAATTTATTAGACTCATAAAAGAAATTTTTCTGAAATTGAATAGATTTTTAAACTAGAATTGATTTCATGTGTGTTTACTTATATTCCATCTTGTGTGATCTGCGGTGACACAATCTACACCTCTCAGAAGATTTTCTTTCAATTCATTTATATTTTCGCTTTTAGGAAATCTCCCAGATATTCCAGAAATGACTATTGCATCGTCGTCCAAGTTTTCGATAGCCATTATTATTTCTGAGTTTTATAATCTGTATCAAAATATGAAAGATAATCAAGGTATTAATACGAACTAAATAACACAAGTGTTAGCTATGTACTAATGAACAGCTGCAGATTAACTTTTTATAGTTTCTTCAACTTTTTCACTCAGTGAGTGGGAGTGAGTTAATTTTTATTCTCGCATAATATATTTATATAAAACAGTAAGAAACAAGAAACTCATAAGACTTTGGGATTTATTAACATTCATGATGCATTCATTTATTGAATGTCATTCAATTTCTTATACTTTCATATCCATATTAATGACATGACTTCTTCATAATGACACAGAAAATATGCAAAATGTAAATGATTATATATATTGCGTCTTATTTTGAACGACATGGTCAAATATATCCAATTTAATAAATTTTTATATCGTTAAAATAAGTGCTATCGATGATCATCAAATTAAAATTTTCGTTAAACGTATGTTTAAGATTCTTTCTAATAAAATATTTTATTTCAAAGCTATCCGACATTTTTAATATATCTTAAAATGTTATTTTAATCGTGTTATAACTCTTGAATTAACTATTATCTTCTTTATAGTATTTTTTAAAATATTATTAGAAACTAATCCTAGTACTACGTAACAAGTATCAATCGTTTTTGTTTCGTCTGTATTTGGAATAAATCGAACTTCTTATTTTTAAACTTACGTTTATTGATGCTACTTCCTCAAATTTAATATCACCCACAGCAATTCTTGAGTAAATTATTACATTGATAAATTTGCTAAATTTTATCAAAAGTGTTAAAAAAACAAAAAAAAAATAAAAAATAATCCTTAATGCATATATATCTCCCCAAAATATAAAAAACTATAGACAAAATTTTGGACGACTTACTGTTCATTTTGTATTTTTATATCTTCTATGAATTGTCCCATATCGATTACGATCTTTTATATCATACCTGGCATAGAAATCTGTATACTAGTTCTATTGAAAATATTTACTTGAAACAATCCTTTTAATAATAATCTCCAATTTTTATTCCATATAAGTGTACCATTGGAACATGAAGACAGTTCGACGATAAAAGTATGAAATTCTACGTACTCATTTCCACGTATCATATTCTGTTATGACGCATAAAAAATAAAAGAATATGATTACCTTTGAACACCACAATGAGTAATGTCAAATTACCATTGTTAAATATTTTTAGTAATACATGGCAAAATTTTTTGTCAAATCTAAATAAATACTTAAAATAAGTTTCAAATAAACGACTAATGGTATTACGATATTACAGACTATTTCGAAATTATGTAAAAACTTATGTCTATCCGATTTCAAATCTAACACCAACGAATGTTCTCTATTCATTTATTTTTTTAGGAAATATTATTCATGATATTCCCTAGCCTTTTTAAATCTATATATATATATATATACCGATGATTAAAATTTGTAAAATACATCAGTTTACTAAGCATAATTTTGCATTTTGCTTTTCAAACGTATAAGAGTTCAAGTGGAAAAGTCATAATGTTATATAACAATTTTTTTTTTTATAATTCACATATATGAGTCAAGGAAATGATGCAAATTGAAACAACATAATTTTTACCGATAAACCTTTTTTCTTGGAACGTAGTATAACACGACAAATATTTAGTCCACAACTATCAATAAAGTAATATATTTGTTTACGAGCTTCGAATTTTGGTGATTCATTGAGAAAAATGTATGTATATTAAATAAATATATATATATATGTGTGTGTATATATATATTTTTCATATAAAACAATAGCTAAATTGCAAGTTCTAGATCATTTCAATACAAAAATTATCTGAAAAACAAAAATTTTAAAAAGTTACATAATTTAAACTATACAAATATTTTTCGAACATTTTTCGATGTACTTCTTCCTCTTGTCGATCCTTTTCGATAAATTCTTGCTGTAAAATACAAAAAAAATCACCGATAATATAAGAAAAATTTCTATAAAACTAATAGAATGATAATATATAATGATAAAATTAATTACATTATTTTCAGCTTCAACGACAATGATATTTGACTCATTATCGTCAATGGAATGTTTTGTAGTATTTCTAAAGTGTACATCAATTAAAGAAATATTTGCGGTAAGAAAAGTATTCAGCTGTTGCAGAAACAGCGAAATTCCTGTGTAGAATGTATTCATAAATTGAGACTTTGAACGTTTAATTTCGATCGAATTAGTCAATAACATAAACAATCCATGGAGACCACACTCCGTTCTTTTTTTACATATTCTCTCCACGATAGAGTCTCTTGAGCAATCATCGTTCAAATCGGGTGATGAGAAAACGAAGAATTTTACGTTTGACGGA
>NC_057688.1:5697742-5701636 GCF_014466175.1 Vespula pensylvanica
AATCATCGTTCAAATCGGGTGATGAGAAAACGAAGAATTTTACGTTTGACGGACAGACTTTTCTGCTTTCTTTGTCGAGTATTTCAGTGACTTTGGAACATTCAGGAGGAGAAGTTGACAAATCCATTGATGTTCTTTGTAAGTCAAAGATAGCTTCGAGTTGACCAAGAGAAGCGGCTTCTTCTAGCAAATTATTAACGTTTGTCGCTTTGCTCATGTCAACTTCTTCGCGAACGATCACAGTCGCTCCACTTTCACGCCATTTAAGTACACGGTTCTTATGATCTCTGATAGACTTATTAGAAGCTAACAATAATTTTCGAACCCCTTGCTCGATCATCCATTCGATCACCGCTTTGCCAAAAGTATTGAAACCGTCGACGATAAAGAAACATTTGTCATTAGAGAAAAAAAGACGAGGAACGAAACGAGAGCATTTCTTTAGTTCTTTTAAATTTATGAGAACCTAAAACAAAATATACTTCTAAATATATTGTCAAAAAAATTAAACCTATTAAGAAATAAACATTATAATATATTAATTACTTTCCCATAATGTTGACAAACTTCAATCTTTCTTTTCTGTGTTTTTTCCGGAAAATAAACTCTCCGAGAAATAAGAGGTTTTATGTTACCAGCATGTAGAGTTGTTCTCATCAAATCTTTTAATGTTTCTTTTATTTTCATTGGTAAACTCATTAAATCCTGTAAATTGCAGGTGTAAATATTAATGCCTTCTAAAAATGTAGCCATACCAAAACATCTATAATCAGTTGTTTTAGAATTAAAGACCAATGTCATATTTCTATGAGTTTTAAGAACATCTACAGAAGGTTCGAGATCGTCCAAGATCGAATAGCTTGCAACGATGAAATCCATACTTTTGCCATTCATAATATCGAGTAAAAGATGTTTATAGTTATCAACAGAAATGATATGAGAATCCGGTATACGTGGTCGAATCGACTGGATGACTCGTTTTTCGACTTCCGTTTCGTAAGTCGTATAGACATCAAATTTGTAGGATAAAGATAAATTAATAAGAGCTTGTCCTAGGTCGCTAGCACCAAAGTGTATCAGAATAGATTTGATTCTTTGAAACCAATATTTGTTTGAATGTAAAATAGTGAAAGCTGCCAAATAAGCTTGAGGAATCGTTGCAGCGTCTTCGAAGCTCAAAGAGTCTGGAATGACCCAAGTAAAATCTGGATCGGGGCAAATCTCATTACTCGTTGTTAAATTCCGAACAAGTCCCATTACTCTGCGACCTTTTTCGTCTGTTCCTGAATATTCTGTGATAGATATCTGAGAATCTAAACTGACGTCATTGTCCAACCAATGCTCGTAAATATTTAAATCGAATGCAGCATACTCTACTTTTACAGTACTTTTATTCTTCTCCTTGATCAATGGTAATTCTTCCATCAAGGTTAATGAACCTGATTTCTCAATATTAACTCGCCAACGCGACGAAGATGTAGATTTCTCAGATAATGGCATCCATCTGTACGTGCCCCATTCACTATCAGACGACAATACGTTCTGACGAAGGTTTAATTTCATCTGGTTTTGATAAAATGTACTTTCAAGCGAAAATTCCGGTGCTTTTGTATCTTGTAGATCGAAAATTTGAAGCTTCTTGTATCCTGACTCTTCTTTCAAAGCTCGAAGTGTTTCAAATATATCGTTTTCTGTAACAGTATTCATCAAAAAGATGACTTTGTCATATCTCGAATCTCTTAAACTTTTCTTCAGTTGATCAATACAATTGTCTTGACTTTTAATGACAATTGGTTTCTTTGCATTCTCAAGTTTTCGTAGAAGTAATATCGTACGACCAAAAGCTATGTTCTTTTTTAGAACGAGATTTAATCCTATATTTGTGAATGCGGTAATTACTCTATCTTGATCTTCCGTCTTTATAATTATCAATAGAAATGATTCTGTACTGACATTATTAATAATTTTTCTTATATCGTTAAAATGTGCGTTGTCGATGATCATCAAATTAAATTTTTCATCAAACGTTTGTTTTATTTTCTTCCTAGCAACGCATTGTATTTCGAAGCTATCTTTCGTCGCTTTCAAAGTCTTTTCAATACATCCTAAAATATTATCTTGATCGTGTTCTGATTCTTGTATTACCATTATCTTCCCTGTAGTATTTTCACAAATATTTTCCGAAAGTAATCCTAATACTACGTGACAAACATCAATTATATTCATCTCCGTTTCATCTACATTTGGAATTAATCGAACTTCCTTTGTTAATATTTCCAAATTTGCCTCTGTTAATACTACTTCCTGTAATTTAACACCACTCACAGCAATTCCTGGACAAGTTATTACGTTGATACATTTGTCGAATTTCATCGGTAATGCTAAAAAAAAAAGAAATAATCTGTAATGTACACATCGTTTTTCACCAAATCATAAGAAACTATAGATGAAATTTCAGATGACTCACAGTTCATTTTTTTTATATCTTCTGTGAATTGTCTCATATCGACGACGATCTTTTGTATTATATTCGGCATTAAAATCTTTCTACTGTTACTACTGAAAATATGCACTTGAAACAATCCTTCTAATAACAAAGGCCAATCTTCGTTCCATGTAAGTGTGCCGTTGGAACATGAAGAAGATAATCCTCTTATAATATTATAACATTCTCCATACTCGTAACCACGTACAAGTAGATCAGTATAAACATCTTCTTTCGTTATAATTTCACTTTGTTCTTGTAATGAACTAAGATCAGAAATTTCTCTATCTGTTGATTGTGTTGAACGTATAGTCCCAGATGCTATCATACTTCCATCTTTGGTTTTTACTTCGAAATTTCCCGAGCCTGAAAACGAATATTGCTTGTTAATTTATTAATGAAATAAATATATCTATCTGATATGTTTACCTTTGAACACCATAATGAATAACGTCAAATCACCATTCTTAGGTACTCTTAATAATACATCGTAAACATAAATGTTTTCGAATGCAAAAGATTCGACAATTTTATCTCCTATTATATCTAAATAGATATCCAGGACAAGCTTCAAGTATATGGCCATAGGTATTATCACAATATCTCCAATTCTAAAATCTTGTAAAAATTTGTATTTATCTGATTTTAAATCTAACACAAACGAACGTTCTGCATTAATTTGTTCTGTTTGCCTTACGTAGAAGTTCACGTACCTATCGAACACAAACCAAAAATTATTTTAACCATGCAAGTAGTAACAATCAATAGTGTACTAACCAATCCATGCTATGTTCCCATCGTACGAGAGATGAAATCGATGGAGTACCCTTAGAAACAGGATATGGAATTCGCGGGTAGAGGTTTCCTGGTTTAATGGGACATCCAAGATTATAAAGCTTTCCTAGCGTGGTTAAAACTAAAGTCGCATTGTCTTTATAATCACGCCTTGTTAATGCTAAATTAACGCAATCGCTGTGCAACGATTTCTTTAAAATACTCTGAAAAATAAAAAAGATGAGTTTTGCAGAAAAAATAAAAAATATTTAAATGATTTTCGATTCTAAACAAACCTGGAGAAGTCCGTGTGGTGAAATTTCAATGGTTATTGCATTTTTCGGTATGAATGTTAATACCTCCTCGAATAAAACTGGAGAAAGAAGATTATTGGTATGATATTCCGCCGACGATAGACGCGCTTTCACTAAATGCCATTCATTTTTCGGAATAGACGTGCATATCCAGCGTTTACTGCGATTTTTCGGTTGAAGAATAATCTTTTGCAAGTAATTCAACAACTTTGGACCAGCTGGTGCAATGTAACGACTATGATAAGCAATATTACTAGTTGGTACGATTTTAGCGAATATTCCTTTCTCCTAAAATGGGAATAAAGATCGTTAGTTTTACAT
>NC_057688.1:5701736-5751736 GCF_014466175.1 Vespula pensylvanica
CGCTATTCCCAGAAAACAATTTATAATATTATCGTATATCGTTGGATCTTTGTCGCATAAAATTTTCACAATATCATATCCTCGAGGTTTCAAAACTGCATCGCATTTTTGTATTGCTTCTGCGAAGATTGGTATCTTCATCAGAGATTCGCCTAAAAGAGACAATTTTAATTTTATATCGTGTTATGTAATTTCTCGCAGATTTAAATGAAATGTTTGCCATACCCATTCCGGTCCATTGTGAACCCATGCCTGAAAAAACAAACCAGATTTGTCGAGAATGTGCAATCACATTATCAGGAATCAAATCGATCGATGACACTGCATCTGCAGCTTCAACTTCGGGAATTACTATATACCCAGAATACAGAGAATGTGGGAATTGAGTTACAGTAATGTCGTAGATTAATTGAGCTAAGTCATCGTCTGCTTGATTCTCCTTCAGCTAAACGGTATCATCAGATTTAAATGATAATTTTCTATTCTGATCGATACGATTAAAAAATAGAAAACTTACACTATTAAAGATCGTAGAGATCATTTCCTCGGTTCGAGCAGAAATTACGTGAAGTCGTGGCATTGTGTTTGGTAAAAGCTCTCTCTTTTTTTTTTCTTTCGAACAACGTTTTAAGATAATGTGAGAGAAGGAACCTCCGATAGAGCAAGTGTTCACGGCAGCATAACCATCCGTCCAAGGTGTCGGTTTTGTGACAACTTTTACGCGTCCATCTCGAAGACATTTAGCATCCTCCGGAGGTTCGTCGTAATGAAGATTCGGAGGTATAACTCCTGTCTCCATAGCAATGATTACCTAGAAAAAGTGAAGTGAAATTAATCGATAATTATTCTAGATAAATTTATATAGATATTTCAAGTTTTTCCAGATGAATTACTTTGATGATCGAATTTATTGTATTATTACATATTGCATGACCAATATTCGATTTGACCGAACCGATTAGGAGAGGATTAGAGGGACTTCGATCTTGACCATAAACAAGATCTATCGCCTTTAATTCCTCGCGATCTACATCCTTGATCGCTGTACCATCCGCCTCGATATAAGTTACGTCGCTGGGTTTTAAACCGCATTGTTTCAATGTCTGCTTCATCATTTCTGCCTGGAATTCGGCCGTAGCAAAATAACAACTGTTTCTTATATTTGCTTTGCCGAACATTATTGTTGAATTAACAACCTCGGCATAAATACGCTTTGCATTTTTTGCTTTTTGAAGGAAAAAAACACCTATCGATTCGCTTCGCGAGAATCCAGAAGCTTTTGCGTCGAAAGATCTATTCACGCCATCGGCTGACAACAAATCTAACAATCAAAATAATTGACGTTGTTATTTCTCCAATGGAAAAATCTTTTGCATTCCAAATTTCATGAAATTTCGATGAACATTTAAAAGATAAAAATATAGATAGAAATTTCATTATTCCTGCAATAAACAAGTACATTTTTTTATCGTATTTATTTTGTTTTACCTAATTCATACATATGATAAGATGTTTGTGGATGCAAGATTACAACTCCAGTATCAACGATTGCCTCATCGCAAATTCCACACTTTATAGCTTCGTACGCTTTAGTAATTGCCAACGCACTGGATGTGCAAGCTGTGTCCATAGTACAGCTTGAGCCAACCAGTCCCATACAGAATGACATTCGATTAGATATCATAGCACGGCAACATCCTAATAGATTTAGTCCACTTTGCTACGTTCACAAAGAAATGTATTATTTATTGAAATGTTGTAATTGAAGATGAAATTTTTAATACGAATTTATTTGCTTACCTCCAATTTCTCATAAAAGAGAGCTTTATCTGACTCATTCAAGGTGAGTGCACCAAAAACAGCAGTTTTTGTATCTCGTAACTCTGTAGGATTTATTCCAGCATCAATGACCGCCTCGAATGTAACTTCAGTTGTCAATCTGACCGTCGGATCCATATAGTTAACAAGTTTCGCATTGATACCGAAGAAAACGTTGTCTAACTTTGTTATCTGCTTCATCGTTCCAATACGTGACGGAATTTTAATGTTTTCTGAAGAGATATTTTTTTAATAAAAAGAAGATATGTTTGTCAAATAAAAATTATTTTAAATCGAATAAATCTTTACATTAGAACTAATTTTATTTATCTTTACCTATGGACCATCTGTTATGATCTGCGGAAACGCAATCTATTCCATTCATAAGATTTTCCATCAACTCGTTGATATTCCCACTTTTAGGAAATCTTCCGGACATTCCAGAAATGACAACTGCATCATCGTCCAAATTTTCTAAAGTCATAGTTGCTTTCACGTGAACACTTGAAAAAGTAAATATTATAGCAAGTAGACGAATACTTTTAACTACAGCTCTGTTCATTCAACTACAGTATTTCACGAAGCACCTTTTTATTTATTTATATATATATATATATATATATATATATATATATATATAATTGAAATTTAAATTGATGTCATCGATAATTTGAATGCTATCGCATATATTTATTATTATAGAATAAATGAAGGCACTTTAATTACACATTAAAAGACGTAAACCGGATACAAGAAATATTCACGAGAAGAGTGCATTAAATATAAATTATTAATTACTTTTGAATACAAATTTTCTTTTTTTTAATTATTTACATTTGAGCCTATGTATATCTGTATTGTATTTGACTTTTGTTACCTCTTAGAATTCGACAAGATACAAAAAATGTTTTTTATTATTTTAATGATAACATTAACACTTTCATTCGATGCAAATCGTTTTCAAATCTTTTTTTGTTTCCATATAGTGGATTTTTTATTATCTCATACAACTATCAAAACATATGATACATACATATATATATCTTTTTTTAATAACGTTGTTATAAATATAGCATTATGGACAAGCACTCTTTTGTAGACTATATTTATTTAAATATAGTCTACATATGTAACTATGTCTACTAAGTCTACTATATAGATCATATTTATTTAAACTATATTTATTAAAATAAATTCGTTTTCTTCCAATTAACAGTATTATTTACTTTTATATATAAACGTAATTAATTAATTTAAAACAAACGTGTAAATAATAAATTCGTAGCAAATTAGTTTCTATAGCTAACAGTATTTAAAGAATTAAAAATTTATCATTTTGATATTAGAAATCAATTAGAATTACAAGTACTTAATCCTAATATGTGTGTGTGTATGTGTATAGAATATTATTTATAATAAAAATTTATAATAAATTTATTTTATATATTTCGACGATTGTATAGAAATTTTGCATTTAACCATTCGTTTTGATTTCTTTATAAGTTAAATGAAGTAAGAAGATGCTAATGTATGCTACCCGACAAACCATATCGCATAGAATGAACTGTTGAACTGTTTAAAATTGTAATGATGACCTTCGAATATTAAAATTCTATTTTAAATACTGCTTTCATCGAATGAGACATTATAATTTATTTATTTTTTTGTCGTTTCTCGCGATTATTCTAGAGATTTTTTTAATATACTAACGTTCTAAGTTCATGGCAGTAATAGCAAATATTGGTCATTAATAATAAAATAGTTCAATAAGTCACTTTCGTCATTTCCGTTGATAAATAAATTCTTGTAAAAATATGTAATATGTTAAATAAAAATATGTATATGTAAAATAAAAATAAATAATTGATGCATAGAATGACGTTGGAATGACAAGAAATTCTTCATAAAAATTCTTCATTTAAAATGCAATTATTTAAGTAATAATAAAATATCCTACGAACATCTTTTCTGTACTTGTTAATATTCATCTTATTTTTTGATAATTTAATTGATTTTTCTTAATAGTAAGTTTTGAATGTTTCATAAAATTTACTTTTACCTCGAAAGCAATCATTATATGAACAAGTACCTACACATCGTCTTTTTCAATTGAAGATATTAATATTTTACGCGAGTTATAAGTATTCTTGAATCAATTGTTAATTGACGTAAGTAAAGTATTAAATAATCAAAATTCACTTTTATTAAAAGAAAAAGAAAATTTCCAATATTTATATAAAGTTATGTTTATACCTTACTATAAGTAAATAAAGAATACTTTGTTATTAGCGATTAATTATTAACTAAACGTAAATATAATAATTCAATATATTTCACCTTCATAATAATAAATTATGAATAACTTATGTCGAATATAAAATTATTGGAGCGTATAGAAAAAGAGATTTTTATGCAACCTTAAAATCATAAATATATCTTTTATTTATTACTAACAACAATCTATAAAATAAATTTATGTATCTATTTCAATCGAACTTTCTTTGATAGAATATCTTAAGCGCAAATCGTGTTATAAATAAAAATCATTGTTTGCGTGTGTCTGTTGTGTGTATATCCGAGAAAAAATTATTGCTTCAAATAATATTCTTTAAGATGATGTAAATTATTGAGATTTTTAAATTAAGTAAATAATTCATTGTTTGATTGTTGTACATATAAATACTTCTCGAAACATTTACGATCATATTCCTCCTCATTCATATCCTCTTCCTCCTACAAAAGAAAGAAAAAATAATTATTACAGAATGAAGCATTGCCAAATTATATTTTTTAATTAATAATTTCTTTTCATCATTTGGATAACAATGATATCTTACCAACTTTTCAATAACAATAGGTTTTTTAACAATTTTGTGATATAAAAAGATTACGGAAGAGTTCATTTTGAATAAAACTTTCAGCCGTTTCAACAAATTCACCATTTCCAAATAACATTCTGCCTTCGGTTCAAGTTGGGATTGTGTCATTTTGAATAAATTAGGTATAAGAATAAATATTCCATGTTGACCCGATATTGATCTTTGTTTACAAACTTTTTCCATCGCAAAGACTTCCGAAGAGGCTTCGTTCTCATCATAAAACTCGAAAACAACGAATTTTTCGAGCGATGGACAAAGTCTCCTTGATTCTTGATCAAATATTTGAGTGACTGTGATCGAATTAAATGAAGAAAACAAAAATTCTTTATTTGCTCTTTGTAAGTCGAAAATAGCACCTATTTGACCTAAAGAAGAAGCTTCCTTTAATAATTTTTGTACCACTTTCGCATTCGTCAAATCAACCCCCATTTGTAAGACAAGCCTTTCTCCGTGTTCACACAATTGTTTTAGATAGTATTCTTCACTCTCTTTGCGTATTTCTTTAGAAACTACGAATAACTTTGTAACACCTTCATCAATCAACCATTTTATCAATCTCATACCAAAGCTGTCCAAACCCTCGACAATGAAGTAACATTTGTCCTTATCAAAACATAAGCTAGGTACAATAAAAGCAGACTTAGCCTGTTTCAACGGAGAGATTATTACCTAAAATGAAAATATTACGTTCATATATTAACAGTATAACTATTCATGAAAATAAGTCAAATATCAATATCGCTTACTTTTCCGTAACGTTGATTAACTTCTATCTTACTTTCCTCCTGCGTCGTTTTTGGAAAATGAAGTTTACGGGAAATAAGTGGTTTTAAGGTACCCGCTTGTAGAGCTTTTTTCATCAACTCCCCTATATTGCTTTTCACTTTCGCTGATAAATTCATTAAATCTTGCAAACAGTAGCTATACATACGAATATCCTTTAGAAAAGTATTTGTACCAAAAGTTCCGTGATTACTTATTTTAGAATTGTAAACCAATACGATATTTCTATGACATCCGACAACGTCTAAAGAAGATTCGAGATCGTCCAAGATCGAATAGCTTGCAACAACGAAATCCATGCCTTTGCCATTCGTCATATCGAGTAAGAAATGTTTATAGTTATCAACAGATATGATATGAGAATCTGGTATACGTGGTCGAATAGACTGGATGACTCGTTTTTCGGCATCCGTTTCGTAAGTCGTATAGACATCAAATTTGTAGGATAAAGATAAATGAATAAGAGCCTGTCCTAGGTCGCTAGCACCAAAGTGTATTAAAATAGTTTTTATTCTAGTTAACCAATATTTGTTCGAATTTAAAATGCAAAAAGCTGCAAAATAAACTTGAGGCATTATTGCAGCATCTTCGAAGCTCAAAGAGTTTGGAATTACCCAAGTAAAATCTGGATCGAGATAGATCTCATTCGTTATCGTTAAATTCCGAACAAGTCCCATTACTCTCCGACCTTTTTCGTCTGTTCCTGAATATTCTGTGATACATATCTGAGAATCTAAACTAACGTCATTGTCTAACCAATGCTCGTAAATATTTAAATCGAATGCAGCATACTCTACTTTAACAATACTTTTATCCTTCTCTTTGATCAACGGTAATTCTTCGGTCAAGGTTAATGAACCAGATTTCTCAATATTAGCTCGCCAACGCGACGAAGAAGTAGATTTCTTAGACAATGGCACCCAACTGTATGCGCCCCATACATTATCGGACGACAATACGTTCTGACGAAGGTTTAATTTTATCTGGTTTTGATAAAATGTATTTTCAAGCGAAAATTTTGGTGCTTTTGAATTTTGTAGATCGAAAATTTGAAGTTTTTTGTATCCTGGCTCTTGTTTCAGAACTCGAAGTGTCTCAAAGACATTCTTTTCTGTAATAGTATTCACCAAAAAGATAACTTTGTCATATTTCGAATCTGTTAAACTCTTCTTCAGTTGATCAATGCAATTGTCTTGATTTTTAATGACAATTAGTTTCTTTGAATCCTCAACTTTTCGTAAAAGCAAAACCGTACGACCAGAAACTATTTTTTTCTTTAGAATGAGACTTAATCCTACATATGTAAGTGCCTCAATTAGTTTATCTTGATTTTCCATTTTTACGATTATCAATAGAAATGATTTTTTATCTGTATTATTAATAATATTTCTTATATCATTAAAATGAGTGCTGTCGATGATCATTAAAGTAAACTTTTCGTCAAGCATCTGATTAAGATTTTCTTTAGCAACGCATTTTATTTCGAAGTTATGCTTCGTTGTCTCCAATATGTTATCGAAACATTCTAAAATATTATCTTGATCATGTGATTCCGACTCTTTTACCAGCATTATCTTTCTCGTAGTATTTTCACAAATATTTTCCGAAAGTAATGTTAGTACTATGTGGCAAACGTCGATCATATTCATCTGCGTTTCGTCTACGTTTGGAATAAATCGAGCTTCGTCCATAAATAAATTCTCACCAGTGTTTTCTGCTGTTAATTCCGTATATTCAACACCGCTCATCTCAATACCTGTACAAGCTATCATGTTGATCCATTTGTTGTAATTCATCGGTACAACTAAAAAATAATTATCCGTTATATTTATATGGCTTAACAACAAATGAAAAATAAATTGTTAGATCTCACCTTTTTCTTTGTTCGTTTCTTGTTTGAATTCATTTATATTAATGACGATCTTTTGTATTACACTTGGCATCAATATATGTTTATTATTGCTATTAAAAATTTGTACTTGGAACAATCCTTCCAGTAATGGTACCCAACTGTTA
Organism: Vespula pensylvanica; assembly: GCF_014466175.1. NCBI lineage: Eukaryota > Metazoa > Arthropoda > Insecta > Hymenoptera > Vespidae > Vespula > Vespula pensylvanica. The sequence continues at coordinate 5,709,233 of NC_057688.1, forward strand.
TTCCATGTAAGCTCTCCATTTGAAGAGGTTGACGATAGTCTATTAACACATTTATAAAATTCTCCATATTCATAACCACGCATGAATAGGTCCATATAAAAATCTTCTCTCGTATATATTTGCTTTTCTTTTTTTAATGAACTCACATCAGGATATTCCTTTGGATACATATTTGTCGATGTTATAGTTCCAGAGGCTATCATAATATTATTGTTAATCAATATTTCAAATAATCCCGACCCTAAAAACGAACGAACGAATTAACTTACTAATTTATTAATAATGCGAAAATACGTGATTGCTACAATTACTTACCTTTCGATACCATAATTGCCAACTTAAGGATATCATTATCCGGTACTTTTAGTAATACATTGTGAATAATAATATTCTCAAATATGAAAAATTGATCAGTGTCTTTTCCTAATGATACCTGAATATCTTGAACAAAATGCAAGTAAACACTTAAAGGTATTATTATATCGTTACCAATTCTAAAATCTTCCAAATATTTGAATTCATCTGATCTTAAATCCAACATAAACGTTTTTTGTGCAGATGAAGTTGTGTTCGACTCCTCGAAGAAACTTACGTACCTATCGTGCACGAATAAAAAAATTATTTATATTATGCAAGCAGTTGAAATCAATAACATATTTACCAATTGGTGCTATGTTCCCATCGGACGAGGGGAGAAATCAATGGTGTATTTTTAGAAACAGGATATGGAATTCGCGGATATAACTGTTTCAACGCGATAGGATACCCAAGATTATAAAGCTTTCCTAGAGTAGTTAGAAGTAAAGATGTATTGTCCTCATGGCCACGTCTTGTTAATGCTAAATTAATGCAATTGCTGTGCAATGATTTTTTCAAAATAGCCTGAAGAATATAATGTCATGAATTTTATAGTACAAATAAAAACAATTTAAATGTTTTTCAATTATGAATAAACCTGAAGAAGTCCGTGGGGTGCAATTTCAATAGTTATTGCGTTATTTGGTAACATGGTCAAGACTTCTTCGAATAAAACGGAGGAAAGAAGATTATTGGTATGATATTCCGCCGATGACAGGAGCGCTCTATCTGATTTCCATTCATTTTTCGGAACAGAGGTGCATAGCCAACGTTTACTACGAGTTTTCGGATGAGGAAGAACTTTTTTCAAGTATTCCAACAATTTTTGACCAGCCGGTGCAATGTAACGACTATGATAAGCAATATTACCAGATGGCACGGCTTTAGCGAATATTCCTTTCTCCTAAAATGGGAATAAAGATCGTTAGTTTTACATTACTATTACAATCAAAATTGTTTTTTAGACGACTTCTTAAAGTTTACCTGTAATCCTTTGACAAAAGCTTTTACGGATTCAGTTGGTCCACTTATGGTAGAACTATCAGCACTATTATGACAAGCAACATCGATGTCTTCGGGACAAAGATGTTTCACCTGTTCATAACCAAGACCAACTGCTGCCATAGAGCCATGTATCAAATCGCTTTCTTTCGATGCCAGACCTCGAGATAGAGCGCACAAAATCATTTCCTCAGCGGTGAAACAACCATCCGCGTAAGAACAACCCAGTTCACCCACAGAATGACCGATCATATAATTTGGTTTCACACCGACTGCGTATAAAATATCCACTAGGCCAATCTACGTAAAAAGAATAATAAAAACACAATTTATTTGAAAAAGAAGAACACTACAGGGCGCTTAGTGATATAAGACAATGAATTACTTGGACAGCCGCTATTCCCAGAAAACAATTTATAATATTATCGTATATCGTTGGATCTTTGTCACATAAAATTTTCACAATATCATATCCTCGAGGTTTTAAAACTTCATCGCATTTTTTTATTGCTTCTGCAAAGATTGGTATCTTCATCAGAGATTCGCCTGAAAGAGATAATATTAAATTTATATCGTGTTATACAACTTCTTGCAGATTTAAATGAAAGTATTTGTCATACCCATCCCGGTCCATTGTGAACCCATCCCCGAAAAAACGAACCAGATCTCTTGAGATTGTTCAATAATAGGTACAATTTCTTCTACAATTTTTTCTGGATTTGTTTTACCATCTGGTGGCATTAATATATATCCACGAAACAAAGAGTTATTTAATGGTTTTTCATTAAGATCAAAGATCAACTGTTTGAATTCCTCGTCTTCATAATTCTTCTTTAACTAAACGTAAGTGAAGCGTGAATCATGATCTTTAAGTATGATATATCGAATAAAACATACATCGTTCACTTACTGCATTAAAGATCTCTGTTAACATTTCCTTATTTCGAACAGACATTGTGCAAAGTCGAGGTATATCATTCATTGAAAGTTCTTTCTTTTTCTTATTTTTCGGGTGACGTTTTAGAATAATGTGAGAAAAGGAGCCACCATAAGAGATAGTGTTTACGGCAGCGTAACCATCCGTCCAAGGTGTCGGTTTTGTAACGACTTTTACTCGTCCATCGCGAAGACAATTAGCATCCTCTGGAGGTTCCTCGTAATGAAGATTCGGAGGTATAACTTCTTTTTCCATAGCAATGAGTACCTAAAAATTATGGATTAACTTAATACACAATAATCAAATAAATTAATATTAAATACTTAAAATATTTTGAAGGAGAGAAAGAGAGAAAAAATGTACCTTAATAATCGAATTTATTGTATTAGTACAACTTGAATGACCAATATTTGACTTGATCGATCCTATTAGAAGAGGATTGGAAGAACTTCGATCTTGACCATAAACAAGATCTATCGCCTTCAATTCCTCCCGATCTACTTTCTTGATTGCCGAACCATCTGCTTCGATATAACTTATGTCGCTCGGTTTTAGGCCGTTTTGATCCAACGTTTCCTTCATCATTTGCGCTAGAAACTCAGCGGTATTGTACATCACACTGTTATCTTTCGTACATTCGCCAAACATCACATTTGCACCACTTATCTCGGCGTAAATACGCTTGGCGTCTTTGGCTTTTTGAAGAAAGAGGACACCTACGGATTCGCTGCGCGTATATCCCGATGCTTTTGCATCAAACGATCTAGTTACACCGTCCGATGCTAATAAACCTAAAATTCGATTTTTCTGATGTTTAAAATGTTTCAATAGTCTCCTCGTTCCGAACATTTTATTTGATTGTATTTATTTGACTCTACCTAATTGACCCAACTGATAGGAGATATTCGGAAACAATACAAGGACTCCGGCATCGACTATCGCAGCCTCGCATTCACCAGATTGTATAGATTCGATCGCTTTTTTTAAAGCCATTGCGCTACCAATACAAGCTGATTGGATGGTACAACTTGGACCCACAAAGTCCATAGAAAAGGATATTCTATTTGATGCCATTGTACGAGCGGATCCCAACATACCCAAACCATGTGGCTACATCAATAACATCGATGAGCATTGATCTCCAAATGTTATCCAACACTTATTTAATAATATGAATTCAATTACTAACCTCGTATTTTTCATAAAGAACAGTTTTATCAGACTCTACGAAAGATAATGATGCAAAGACGCCGATGTTCGCTCCACGTACGTCCATCGGATTCAATCCTGCGTCAACGATCGCTTCCCATACAGACGATGATAACATCCTAACTATTGGATCCATCGAATTCGCAAGTCTCGAACTAATGCCGAAAAAAATATTGTCTAATTTTGTAATATCTGGCATTATCCCAATACGTGACGGAACTTGTTGAAATTCTAGGAAAAAATCATTTAATCGTGCATAGTTCTCGATATTTGCGTAAATAGAATTAAGTTAACGATCATAATCTTACTTTTGGGCCATCTCGAATGATTGTCCGATATACAATCGACACCATTCATAAGGTTTTCAATTAGTTCATTGATATTATTACTATTTGGAAATTTTCCGGATATACCAGAAATCACAATTGCGTCGTCATCCAATTTTTCTGGAGCCATATTAATTGAGATATATACTTTAAGAGAGAAGAACTAAAATTGCGGAGTAATAAATACGACTGATTCGACAAACGATTGTCATTTACATAACAATATTTCATTGGGAATCACCTTTTTATACTGTCGATGACATAATTTTCTAGGAGTGGGAATTATTGACATTTGCAAGTACAATGTTATGTTTCCAATACTCATCGTTAAAAAAGAGGTAGGGTCAAAGTTACTACTATTTCGAACGCGCGTACTAAAAATGATTGAAAGCAATTTTCAAATTCAATTCAATCAGCTAACTTTCAATTAAATTCTTTTTCTTTTTTTTTTCTTACTATTTACTTTTAAGTGAAATACAAATAAAATATTAATTTATATTAATAGGATAAATGATTTCGACAAAAAAATCGCACGGAAAGTTTCTTACAAAGAGATTCTTACTCGGAGAATACAGAAAGATTTTTATATAATAAATCTTCGTCTCAAATGTATTAATATAAAGTGTTACCGACAGAAAATATTTCTTCACGGATTTTATAAAAAAATTTTCTTTCATAACATATGTTGTTTTGATATTAAACATGACCAGGTAAATTACATATAAGTATTAATAAAATGCTAATGTATGTGTCGACACGACAATACGATATTCAATTCACTACGCAATAAAAGACGTAACTATTTAAAATTTTAATATCCAACATACTTCCAATTCAAATTTTATTGTAATATTTTGAAAATGTATTCAAATACGACATACATCGATAATAATTCTATTTTTTTTTTCTTTCTTTTCGTAATATTTGTTTGTGCGAGCAAAGAATGAAAAAAAAATAAATATATCATTTATATAAATATAAGAAATTTATATAATTTATATAAATTGATATTAATTGGTATTAATATTAATATTATAAAAACTAAAGTGGACGAGATAATTAAAATAAGATCATATCTTTCAATTTACCATTTTATAAATTGTGAAAATTTGTTTACATTAATATGTATGTATGTAAGTATGTATATATATATATATATATATATATATATATATATATATTTCTAAATGAAATAAGTCTTTTTCAATAGTCTGAGATTATGATACCTTTATAAAGATATCTTTTGTTAAGACGTTATTCACAATGAAAATTAAAAAATTAAAATTGTTGAACATTGTACTCTAAAAATAAAACAACACGTACTATACTTTTTTAAATATTATCATTATCAATGTAATTTATTCGTACGAATTTTTTAAAAGCGCCCAATGATAGGCAATCGTTGCTTTATTGTTATACAACATGTATACATCATACAGGAGCTTGAAAAAATATTTCTCAAGGTAGATGACGCTCATAATCGATACTCATTAATCATTATCGATTATTACATTATGATTATTAAAATATAATGAATATATAGTTACTATCGTAAATAATAATGATGATGATCGTACATCCTCTCGTTATTCTTAAAAATATTGATGTTTTTATATTAATGATATATTTTCTTTTTTAATAATGATCTCCATTGCAATTTTGTAATAGTATTCAAATCTTGGCACATCAAATAGAATGGAGCATTTACATGATATATCGACTCGTTCATATGTAAATAGAATGAGTTCAAGTAAAGTACTTCTGTAATGTCTATGATAAAATACTTCTGTAATATCTGTGATGATATAATATATAATAAAATATTCTTTCATTTTTTATATCAAGTTATTGTAAAAATGTTTTTATATTTAATATATTACGGTCATAAAATTAATATTATAAGAAATATTTTATTTGAACATTTTTTGGCCTATTTTATCATGTACTATTCTTTATTTTATTGTCTATCCAATAAAATGCATGCATTTGACTACGTAATTATATGATATAGCTAATCACAATGTATCAATTTTTGAACCATCAAAAATCAGGAAATATTTCTAGATACGACCTTGCTTCAAATACTTTGACATTCCAGAAAAAGTATGTATATATTTTTTTATTTAATAATATATGTATATTGTTTTACTTTTCTCCATGATCTTTTTTTTATTATATAAGATATCTATTGATATCTTATATTTGTAACTATTAATTTTTTTAATCTAAGTTAATAATAATATATTAATCATGCTTATCTCTTACTTTTAGATAACCTCTAACATTTCATCAATTTTCTATATATTGATGTAAAATGAAATACTTTCTGTGCTTTTACAAGAAAAGAAATGTTATGAAAGAGAAATACTTAATAAAAAATATAATGATGTATTTTTTAAAGTGCTATTGAAAATATTCAGAAATTAATATCTATATCAAATAAAAATTGCATATAAATTATATACATAAAAGAGAGACAATTTAAGAATTAATTTGAAAGCACTTGTTCATAATTGAATATATTTTTGTTAAAAAATGGAGAAAGATAATCTGAAAATATTAGTATATCAAGAACAATCAGAGAGCAAAATAAATCAATGTTGGCAATGTCTTACAGAATCATCTAATACAAACTCAGTACCAACGAACAATTATACAAATGAATCACGAAATTTTAAGAATATGCTATATATACAAAATACATATAATTCTAGTAATGAACTTTTGCCAAATAAATTAATTAATCTAATAAAATTAGATTTGTCTGACAATTATTTAAAGGATCTACCTGATTATTTAGATGTATTAAAAAATCTACAACATCTCATTCTTAATAATAATCAACTTTCATATTTGCCAAGTATAATTGGAGATCTGGAAAAATTAATATCTTTAAAAGTACATAACAACAACATAACAGAAGTTTCAGAAAATATTGGAAATTTATCAAATCTTGAAGATTTGGATTTAAGTTCTAATAAATTAACAGACATTCCATGTACTTATAAAATGTTAAATAGATTAAAATATCTTTCTCTTGCTAATAACAATTTTATATGTATTCCTGATTGCCTCAGAATAGGAATGTGCAACTTGGAAATATTAGATTTATCACAAAATAGTCATATTATGTTGAATGTTCCATTATGCAGTATGAAGATTAAAAGATTTTATGCAAAAGAAAATGATATCTGCCCATCATTTGTAAATTGGATGTTTACTAACAAATATTATAAATTGGAAGAAGTATTATTAGATTATACAGTGTTTCAGAAATTTAATTTTCCAAGTGAAGAAATATCAGTTTTAAATATTAAAAAATTATCCATGGTACAATGTAAATTGTCTGAACAATTTTTAAGCGAAATCATTAAAAGACTAAAATGTCTTGAAAGTTTAAATATTGGTAATAATGAGATAACAATGAAAGGAAATACTTTTTGGGTTTTACCAATTCAAGATATAAAAAATAAATCTAATGTGAAAGAAATAAATGCTTGTAAAACAAATATTCCAATGATACCTAAATGCATAAATGAGTTTCTGGCTTTGGTAACAATAGATGCTAGTTTTAATTACATCACTTGGTTACCTGATGAAATATGTGACTTGCATAATTTACAAAATTTGATAATAAATAATAACTTATTAGTTAGTTTGCCCGACTCTATCGGTCAATTGACATCACTTAAAACATTAAAAGCTAGTTATAATGCATTAACTTGTTTACCAAGTTCTATGATGCATTTAAATAATTTACAGTTTCTGGACCTTTATGATAATGAATTTTATGCAGCAACAGATATTAATATTAATATAACTTGTTTACAAGGAATAGACCTTGAACAAAATTACTTTTCAACTAATGATTTACCGGTAAGATAATTACAAAATTTTTGCTATATAAAAAATTAATAAAAATACAAAATTTAAATTAATTAACTATCTATAAAACTTTACAAAATACAATTTTTTTACATTAATAAATTATATTATTAGATCACGAAGAGTTATTATGAAAATTTAAGAATAGCATTATTAGAATATTGGAACAAAGAATATAGAGAAGTTGGTTTAAAAAAGAAGTCTGAATGCAGAGATAGCAATGAATCTTTACATTCATTTTACACATATAATACTAATGATGACGAGTGTGTATCATTTTTCTTTTCTAATTACTTTTAGTTAATGCTTATTATATAACTGAAGTCCTTGGTTAATCTCTAGATTACAAGAAATAGAGAATTCTTCTGAATGGGTTGAGGAAAATTGGGATGACTCAGAAAATTCAGCAGATGAATTTGATCCAAATGGTAAGATATACAAATTGGGATATTTTCTAATATCTATTTTTTATCAATATTGTATCATATAAAGTATGTAATATAATGTGTTACTTTCACAGAATATTGGGAACCGAAACCGCGACAATGTTCTCCTATCTTTGCTTATAAAAGACAAATTTTTCAATCATATTTTTGTCCCTCAGATTTACATGCTAAATCAATTGGTAAGCATCTTAAACAAATATTACATAATGCTACTTTATCTTTGAATACCGAATTTGAAACAGGTCAATTTGAAGATGTCTGATAATTAGAAACATAGTTAAAAATAAAATTGGTCTATGTCACTGCCATTAAATCAAATAAATATTAATATATATTTTTTGATAAAATATTAAATATTTATGTTTTGTTACTTTTTATTACACTTATGTAAATATATGTATTCTTGTATGTGCAAACAGTGATACTAATGTGAAAATATAGAAATGATCAATGAACATGTGATTTCTACCAAAACATAATATAAAAATAAAGTATAATAAAATAATAAAAAGTATAATATAATAATGAAAATCTTAAGATTTCGTCGCTATCATCGTTCGCGAGAAAAATTGATATTGAAGGATATCTGTTTACTTTGGAGCTCCCATTTTAAGCACTATGGAAAAAAAATCTAATAAAGTCAAAATAATTTGTTTTTCAAAGCTTTTTCTTATTTTCAAATATATACGATATATATATATATATATTTATATATATATATATTTACTTATCATGATATTTATTATATCAGTTTCAACAGTGGTATATATGCCTGTTCATTCAAAAAAATAATAATCTTTTTTTCGAAATTAATTCGATATTTTAAATCAGATGTCATATATAAAAACCTCTTTCATGCAATAATCCAACATTTGCAATCTGTTGTCCATTTACCACAAAATGCTTCTTGTTTTTTGCTCCTGTTAAACTTTCAAACATCATACTTTGAAATTATCGTCATTTATAATCGGCGCAACATTTGCAACAATCGCAAACTGGATAATTCTTAAAATCATGGGCATTTAAACGAATTCTCTTTCTATCCAACTACAAGAGAAAGATAGAGAAAGAAAATGTTAAAAAAAAATTTGATATAAAAAATGAACGCATACTATGTAATTATGCAAAAAATATAATTTCATTTACTTTTCCATCGTCCAGATCTTTCGTTTTTAAGGACTTTCTTTTACTTTTATGCTTTTTTCTTTTCTCCTTAACTTTCGAACTTTTCTTAACACACGTGTCAGGATATTTTCTAACGTATACATCCCTCGGTTTTTCTTTCTTTCGTTTCTTTAAAAGTATTCGAGATTTTTCTTGATCAGCCCTACGATTTCTGTGATATTTTGGAGAACCTTGATCTAACGATCCACTTTCCATATCCAAATCCGAGCAATTGCATGTGCAACCACTTATTTTTCCTTTTTCTTCTAAATGGCTACTTTTCAAAAAAAAATAAAAAAATAAATAAAAAAAAATTTTTATATATATATACGTATATGCGATTGTTAATAATTTAAGTTATTTAAATAATTACATCGGTTTTGCGCCCATCAGTTTTGTACGTTTCCATTTACGAGTTACGCAAAATAATATGATGCATGAAATGATGAAAAAAAAGATAAGAAGAAGGAAGAGATTCAACCATGGCATCGATGATGTAGTTTCGGTCGTGTCGGTTGGTTGTTTTTCTTCTGGTTGACTTACTTCAGTTGACGGTTTCTCTTGACTATAATATAAAAAATAATGACAAAATGAATAAATAATAAGTATGTAACAGTGATTGATTTCAATACATAACAGTAAACAAATTTTACCAAACGTACGATGTCTTTTTTCCTTCAGTTGAAGACACGGTGTGCTGATTTTCATGATTCGTGCAATTCTCTTTTATTTTGTCATTTTTCTCCTTCTCCTTACCCGCGTTTCCTTCTTCTGCATTTTTATGTAAATTTCGTTTCGAAATTGGGTGCGATTGTCCCTTGGAAATGTCATCGTTGACGATAGCATCGAAAGATTTGACATTTCTACTTCTTGTTACATATTTCGCTAGATCAGGCCTTCCTAACATTCTCAAGGTCACATCCATCATGGCGCGATTAGAATTTTCCTCTCCTTTTTTTATTTTTATTTTTTTTTTAACATACATACATAGACACATTATTAATCGCTATTATTAACAATTTTATAAGTTTTTTCAAGAGATGATTTTTTAAGCTGGCATATTTAATGAATGAAATAATCGACACATACGGTTACTGAAAGAAAAGACCTCAATGTTATATGAACTCTGTTTTACCATATTAGCACCTAGATAATTATTGTTCCAATTTTCAAGTCTGATCAGACAATCCCGTTTTGTGATTCCATCGTTGTTGAAATATTCTCGTAGAATCCTTGTCGTCCGTATCTCAGGAATATATTTCATCGAAGCGCTCATTATGTTTATAAGTCGAAAACATTCCAAAGGATTTAATCTCAATGATAAATATTCAAGTTCCTTTCGATCAAAATCATCCTTGTCCACCATTGCATTGAGCGAGCCATATTTCTGATAAAATATTATATATATGTATATATATATATATTTTTTTTTATTTTATACAATTTTTGCATGTAATAATTTAAAAAACCATAACCTATGTTTTATTATAAAAATCGATTCCCAAAAAGAATCGAGACGAAAAATTATTTAAAAGATAGATAAGCAGAAATTGAAAGCTTATAAGTAACTTACTGTTATGAAAATAATGATTACAACATAAATGTTACGTACAAATCGCATCGTAGAAAAATATTTAAAAAGTTCAAAATTTTTTTACCATCGGGCATTTCCGTTATTATCACGAAAAAAATAAACATTCGATAGATAATATCTTCACGCTTAATATGTAGATATTTTGATACACTCACACACACACACACACACACACACACACACACACAGACATATGCTCAAACACATCTTTGAAAATACATTGTCAGAATATATTTATATTTAGTGCAGAAAGAAAAGGTTAAGTAAATAAATTACAAAAAATATTTTGAAAAAGGAATTCGTGCAGTATTTATATTATTATTTAGAAATTATTTTATCGAACTTCATATACGTATATATTTGTACGAATTTATTTAAAATAATATAATCTTCTATAAGAACAATCAGTGATCTCTTTTTAGATCTTCGATGGAGGATAAGATCAACAAGATTTTTGTTCTTTATTCAAAATGAACGAATTAAAAAGGGACGCGGCATATAAAAATTTGCAATCGAGATTAAATAATTTATTACAAATTAATACCGAGACCATCTTGTCGTCAACGTTCGACGAAGAAATTCAAAACTTTTTAACTCGGTGTGTAAAAATGACGATAATTTATTTATAACAGAAAATTGTACGATGTACAATTATAAAAACATACTTTGTGATATATTAGGTTGGTCATTTTAAATGTTACAGAATTGTTTTCTTCTTGCTGGAATCATTAAATATAATAATTTGAATTATTTTTTATTTTTAATTAATTGGAGTGAACAAGCAAATATCTTGCTTATAAAAGAATATTTAACAAGATTATCTTTTTTCTCTTTTTGGCAAGATAAAAAATTTATAAATAAAAAGACAAGAATATATAGGAATATAACGAATATAATAAATATTTTCCCATGTCTGTAATTATTTCAATATTTTATTTTTATATTTAGAGATTATTACGTCAAAAACACTACGATTATCCTAAACAACAAAAATAAAAAAGATTTTAAAAGAGAAAACAGGATGAATTTAGATTCGTTTGTTCCTTCTTTAAATAGAACGCAATTGGGAGAAGGTAAGGGTACATTATAGAGAATAATATTTTTTTATATGAAAATTATTAACATTCGTTCATCGAATATATCTTCTTTTTAGAAATTTCTACCTATAAAATGCCATTACATATGGTCTGTATTATCGTCATCTTAACGATAATCTTAACTTGTTGTTTCACATTGTATTTAAGAAACAAATTAATGGCTTTAGTATATAAGGTGATAGGAAAAAAGAAAAAAGATAGGTAGGAATTATAAAAAATATTTCTTATTTAATCTGTATAACAAATATGTTCAAGTTTATGATGTAAGAAATTCATATATTTTCTAATAGATTATCGCAGATTATGGATGTTGAAAAGGGTAGGAGAGAATCGAAGAATGGCTTGATAGGTGTAAAAAAGATACAAAAAAAGGAAAACAAGCCAGTAAGCCCGGACGTAACGCAACCAGTGCCGCAACCTACGACAATGATGACAACGACGTCCAGTATTCAAGCAGAACCATCGCCAACTGGATGTAGTAAATGTTTTAAAAAAAAAAGAAAGAAAACTCAAAAGAAACACAAGAGATAATAAGAACTCAAAGTACATATATATATTTTTTTTTATTTGAGCAATTTCCAAGGAAGAAAATTATTAAGCATCGTTAACGATTATTATATAATTGTTAGAAAAATATTAAAAGTTAATGAAATTAAAGATGTGATGATATCGAGAAGGTTAATTAAAGCGACCTGTAATAATTATATTTATATCCCCGTGAAAGCGTACACAATTTTTTAGCAATTTTTAAATACATAATTAAATATTAATAATTACAAATTAATTGAATATATTAATAATATTTATTTTTTCGATTTGTTATACAAATTTAAAAAATTATTCAAAGTAACTTATTTTTAATTATCTTTAATGTCTCGGTACATGTATAGAAAGAACTATTGATCTCAATTTGATTTATAGTCACCTTATATACACTTTTATGTAGAAGCAAAACTGAGTGGCATTGATTTATTAACGTGACAATCTTTAACAAAATTTTGATCAACATTTATTTTTTGTTTGTAACCTAAACCTATATAATTGCAATCCATCAATGAAAACCTTGGCGTTTCAGTTCATCGTATATTTATTTGTATATTTTGCATTACTATATGATACCTTTTGCACGATCGACATTAATTTGAGTCAATTGGAATATCTTGCTGCACGTTTAGATCCATTCGAATGTCGACGTCTTATTGCTGCTCTACATTACACGTCGTACGAATTGCCGATGAATTTGGCAGCAGCAGGTAAATTTAAACAAAGAAAAAATATTTATATACTTATTGATATATTAATAATATACATGTATGAGAGCATAAAAGTTAACTATAAATAAATTCCTTCTATTAATTACACACACATACACACATACACACACATATATATATAATATATATTTTTTTTGCTATAAGAATGTTTAGATTTCTTAAAAAAAAAAAATGAATAAACAAGATATTAAAAGATTTTTTATTAGCTTATACGATTAATAAATAAAGAACAAAAATATTCTTATTCTAGAAAATAATTTGATAATTTGATAAAAATATAAAAGGCTATGAACTGTAAGATGCTCACAATTATGTACAGTACGAATTAATTATATTTTTATGAAAGTGAATATGTGTGTAGGCTCTTTTTGTATGAAATTAGAAATAAATAATAATTAAGTTAAACAAAGAAAAGAAAAAAAAAAGAAATTGTGTGGACAGAACGCACGGTAGAAGAAGATATCCCGTGTATAAGACAACTAGTTCATTGGAATAGTTCTCCAGATGAAGGTCTTGGCCAAAGCCATGAAGACTTGGTTCATCGACTTCGTCAAATAGGTCGCAATGATCTAGCTGAGTGGCTAGGCAAATCCACTTTTAAACATCTTGGAATGGATATGGAAAGAATTATGGATCAACCATTCGAGAAATTAGGAGAACAAGAAACTGAGACATCGTTAGTCGAAATATAATTGAAAATAGACAATATTAAATTATTTCAAAGACTCATAGTTAGTGATTCTAAAAATATCTTACATATATTTCATTTGTATTTTTCTTTTTTTAAATTTAAATTTATAATGTAATTTAAATTTATAATGTAATTTAAATTTATAATTATCTATAATAATTATGTAAAATATATTCAAACCTTCGAATATGAAATCGGATAGATAAAGAGAGGAAGGGAGAGAGAAAGAGAGAAAGAGGAAAATAGACTTACTAATAATTTTATAATAACATTTAGTTTTGTTAACAGTTATCCATTAACAATCGTTCCAATTGAAAGCCCTGAAAACGATGATTTTTGGTCTCAATTAAATATCATCTTATTGGCAATAATGTTAGGTTTAATGGGAACTTTGTTAACATTAATAGGATATATTATTTTTTATATAATTAAAGTGCGTTTACGTAGAACAAAATACAGGTAAAATCAATAGGGTTTGTTTTGTGAATTTTTTAAAACTCTTTTTATTTAATATATTATTTAATCATTAATATATTTTTTTATAGAAAAATGAAGCAAGAAGCAGATATTAATAAACCATGTGAATAAGAAAAAAAGAAAATCAACAAGACAAAACAGATGCTACGTATTATTGATAATTCGTCTGATTAACGAAATTCTTAAAAATTTCTTTGAAAAGAAATAAGGTGTGAACAGACAGGATATGTGTGTAAGAATGGAAGCATGAAATATCAATGTATATTATATCGCTTCACTAGTGCTCTCTAGCGTATTAGTTTAGAACTCGATTCAAACTTTTCGTGTACCTATTTCTTTTCGATACGAAAGGTAATGAAAAGTATACGACTAAGAGTTAGGTATGTATATTAAAAAAAATTGTATGTTTTATGATAGAAAAGATATTCTTAGAAGGTATATTAAATAAGGATATTGTCAAGTTCAGAATTTGAGAGAAATTGTATTATTTTCATTTTTATATTGACTTCTTGTTATAAAGGTTATAGTCAATAAGAAGAAAAAACATTTGAATAATTCTACATAACAGTATTTTTATCAATTCATAAGTATATAACTTAATATTTGTCAGGTCGTATATATGTATATATTTGTGTGTGTGTGTATGTATGTGTGTGTATGTATGTGTGTGTATGTATGTGTGTGTATGTATGATGTGTATAGATATTTTTTTTATGAATACAACGATATTTAATTATGTGTTTAAAAAAAAGTGTATGTATAATACGATAATTTGATATATCGATACTCGATGTATCGTGTATTAAAAGTCGACTAATCGACGAAAGAGAAGAATCGATATATAAAGTAAATCGATGTAATTAGCGGCCGTTTCTATATCAATTTTACACCGATGTGTTTGGTTTACCATCATATTTTGTGATGTATTCGTACAAATATAAACAGAAGAATTAACTAAAAAAAAATACATAGTTCGAAGGGTCGAAACATAGGCCTAGTCAAGATAAATTTGCCATTTCATGATGCTCTATACTTATCTTAGCAACTCTATGATTAACAATCCTTTTGCGTAATACATGATATTGAGAAAACGTGCATTTTATTATTGGTTATATTAGTAATAATAACACGATGATCACTACGTTAAATGTAAATTCTTTAAGTAGAAATTGCTATTAAACGATTTAATTTTAGTGATATTACACAAAATATGTATATTGCGCACTATACTGACATATTAGATTCTGTAATAGGCTGAGTCTTAATTAAGGTAAGCACTAATGTCAACATTTTGATTGAACAACATGTTCTGCCACTGGGGTTAAATCAGAGTCAATCGCAGAAAAGGATGTGTCATTGAGAAACCACAATATGTACATGTTCTAAATAAGGACTAAAAATAATACACAATGTAAAAAAAGATTTGGCAAACAACAGATAGTAAAGAAGTATCAATTGCAACCATTCGCTTAAAGTCATGAAGGCTCGCTTTATAAAACCTTGAAAAAAATATCTAATAATCTATGGTTTTGGATAATATGATTTGTTTTAAAGTTACGTTTTGATCATCTCTAAAAACAAAATATATAAGTAATTTTATTTAAACATTAATTTGTAATATCATCTTAGACACAAGCTACAATGGCTGATAACACTGAAAGTGAGCAGTATCCTCTTCATAAATGCATCTTTCAAGGGGATATAAAAACCTTAAGTTCATTAATCAGGACGCATGACCTCAGCCAAAAAGATAAACAAGGTTTGTCTCAATAATTTAACAAATAATCTAAAGTCTTCGAAAGTGTGTAGTATAGCAAGTACTTATTTGAACTTGAATGTTTCTATTTATAAATAAACGAATTTTAAGCAAGGTATATTGTGTTTTTTAGGAAATACACCTCTGCACTTAGCTGTGATGTTAGGAAGAAAAGGTAGTATAATGAAATATTTATCATTAATATCTAATATAACAAATAGCTAAATATAAGATTTTCTTAAGTAGAATGCAAAGAATAAATGATGTTGCAGAATGTGTTCTGTTATTACTCGCCCATGGTGCACCTGTCAAGGTAAAAAATTTAGCTGGATGGAGCCCGCTAGCCGAAGCGATCAGTTACGGAGACAGGCAAACTAGTTAGTTCTTACGAATGAAAATTTCTGTTAACGTTATTAACAATTATTAACATCAAGCTAAGTAACAATATTTTCTTATAGTATCATCTTTAGTAAGAAAACTAAAACAACAAGCAAGAGAACAAATGGAGGAAAGAAGGCCGAGCTTAATTGCTGCTTTACACCAAATGGGTGATTTTTATATGGAGTTAAAATGGGACTTTCAAAGTTGGGGTACAACGATGATACATTTTTTATATATTATGTCATTTGAATAATTCAATATTTTCAAGGTCATTAAAGTTGTTACATAACCTATGGTAATAAATTAATTTTTTTTAGTGCCTCTACTATCAAGAGTATTACCATCGGATATATGTAGGATATATAAAAGTGGAGCGTCAATTAGAATGGATACTACTCTTGTAGACTTTAATGACATGAGATGGGAAAGAGGTGACATATCGTTTATTTTTAATGGAGATAAGAAACCTGGCAAATCTCTGACTATCCTTGACAATAAGGCTAAACTTTATCAGCGTTTGAGATACGAGGTACGTTTTTATTTTATTTTAATGGATTTTTATAATTCCAGAATCATAATAAGTATTATTTTTTTAGGAAACAGAGGTTGAAATTGAAAATGAGGTTGATATCCTTATGTCTAGTGATATAATGGCCACTCAAATGTCAACCAAAGGTATAACATTTACTAGAGCCCAAACTGGATGGATTTTTAGAGAAGACAAAAGGGTATGTAAGGGTAATAATAAATGATTAAAGTTAAAAACATAAAAACATAGTTTTAAAAAATATCACACGCGACGTGATACGAAATATTTCTTATAGGAAATGGTAGGACCTTTTACAGCAGACTTTTATCAAATTAATGGTATGGTATTAGAAAGTAGAAAGAGGCGGGAACATTTGAGCGAAGAAGATTTGCAAAAGAACAAAGCTATAATGGAATCCCTTACAAAAGGAAATTCGCAAGGGTTTGCAAACGACGAAGTAAATAATTTGGATTTTATTCTCTTTTAGTGATGTAGAATGAAATATTTTTCTAACGTTCTTCAATTATTTCAGCCTCCTATGAGAAGAGCATCTTTAAATCCACCACCAGAGTCGAATATTACATGGGAAGAATATAAACTTGCACCTCCAGGACAATGTCCTCTTTTAGGCAGAAATATGGTTTATAAAGAAAGTAGTAAGCCCTTCAAAGCAACTGTTGCTATGAGTCCGGATTTTCCATTGACAGTAGACATGCTACTCAATGTTCTGGAAGTTGTAGCACCATTTAAGCATTTCAACAAATTAAGACAATTTGTTCTGATGAAATTGCCTCCCGGTTTTCCTGTGAAGATCGATATACCTATTTTACCTACCGTTACGGCAAAAATAACATTTCAAGAGTTTTCCTTTCGTGACGATGTTGATCCAGAGTTGTTTCAAGTACCATCGGATTACTTCAAAGATCCTATGAGGTAAGAATCTATTATATATAGAAGTAGTCAAGATATATAAAAGCGATGACGATATAAACCGTCTTTAAAGCAATGAATCGGACTGAGGCTTCGACCTAAAGCGATTTTATACTGAAGCGGATGTCTCTAGGAGTAATATTACCAGAAATGGGTTTTCGATAATCTTCATTTCCAAAAGACATAAAGTGTACAAACCTTCGCACACAAGATCATCTATAAAAGAATATTAAAATACAGACATAAGTTTGCCAATTATTACCTATATGTCTAATTGTCATAATTGAACCTACATTTCTGTTTAAGAACATACAATTTTATTCTGTAGATTTATATGCTCGTCAAAATAATTCTTAGAAAGAGAGAGAACTCAATTTATTAATTTATCTCAAAATGCAATATCCATTCATATTCATATATAAGTTACAATTGCATAGATTTATTGCATTAGATTTTCACATATAGTTATTCATTCATTATTCATATATAAGCTACTTTGGCTGAGAAACCGATCTTACGAACATAGTTAAAATAATGTCGAAGACAATGATAGAATATGTAATACCACTGAAATCTTTTATCATCTTGACTTAATATTTAAGAAATGCTAAAATTCAATAGATAGCACTGGATCTATTTAAAGTTTAAGTAAAACTTAAGGCTTATTTCTCTTTTAAGAATAATTTGTATTAGAATACAAATTTTGAATTAAATATTTTCATAAATAAATATGGAACCTCTTATTCTCATCCTTTTTCTAAACAATCATTATAATTAATTCGTAAGACCGAAACCTTAAGTATAACTTAAATTTTAAGTAGAACACAGAAGCGTATGTGCCTAAATTTTGGTCAATAAAAAAAAACCGTCCATCATATAGCGGCTGTCAAATATATTTATTAAATTTATTCAAAAGATAACCGTAATATATATATATATATATATATATATATATATATATATATATACATATATATACATATATAGTTGCTCATTCATATCTTTAATTTTCTTTTTTCTGTTTTATCCATATTCGAAAGAAACATTTCGTACGAATTTTGTGGTTTCCAGGTTTGACGTAAGATAAGTAAACTGAATTTTTCACAAGGTCCTTTTTGAAGATATCAAGAGTATCATTGATTTTTTGTTCGATGGGACCATATGCTTTTTTATGCATTCTAAATAAATGCCGCAACCAGATGATATAACGTTTACTTTGAAGTCGGCCTTAAAAAATTTTCCGAGCGAATACTTCGTACAATTATGCCTACAGAAAAAAAATAAATAAAAAAATGGAAGAGGAAAAACTTTTTCCATGACTTCTAACATTCCGAATTGTACAGTGATTTGGTTGTGATACATAGATTTATAACTCGTTTATCTAAGCTAAACTCAAAAACAAAAAATGGACACGTTATTGTATTAATAAACTATATCGATCGGAGAGTAAGAGATAATCGTTGGTGGAAATAAAAAAAAAAAGAAAAAAAAAAGAAAAAAAGGAAAAAAAAACAAAAAAAGAACCGGAAAAACTGAAAAAAAATAGAAAGAAAAAAAGAGTAAATTAAAAAACGCCATGCGTGTTTCAAAAAATCAAAATGCCAATAATAAATATTTTTGGTATTTTGAGAATCGTGTGCAAAGAAACGTTTCAATAGAATT
Organism: Vespula pensylvanica; assembly: GCF_014466175.1. Lineage (NCBI taxonomy): Eukaryota > Metazoa > Arthropoda > Insecta > Hymenoptera > Vespidae > Vespula > Vespula pensylvanica. The sequence continues at coordinate 5,728,950 of NC_057688.1, forward strand.
ATGATATTGATGTGCACGTGGAAAGGCTTTGAAAATATCTACTTTCATCAAATTCCTTTTCTATAAATCCGAAAGGCACATGAATCGGACAAATGAATTCGACTGGAGTTGAGACAGATGGGCTATTACAATACTCTCGAATTCGATCAGTCCTTTCAAATCAAATAATCGATATCACATCGATTTCGTCGCATCTTGAGTCACGACCAAAATCATTCATAATTTTTGATATATCGACATGCAATCATTAAATGATAGACCGTCTGTACTGCGTATGTACCTCGATATGCAATAATTCTTAATTTAATATTTCCTGGTAAAATGATCAATCAAATAAAATTTGTTTGGAACTGAAACCGTAGTAATTGGTTCTTTTTTATTCCATTTGTTAACTCGACGATTTTACTGAAAAATATTATAACTTTTCTAGAATCTAATCGATTCTTTCCATGTGAGTTATTGGTAGTAAAAATTTATAAAAAAAAAAGAAAATAATAAATAAAAATAAAAAAGAAAAAAATTAGAGTAGGAATCATTCGTATTGATCAACTTGGTATCTCTTCTCATTTATAAAATGAAAGAAACATATATAAAGTCTATTCCTATCATACTAATTCCAAGATAGCATGATGGATTCGACGTGAACGTTATCTTTTTCAAAAAATTACGTATAGAAATTGGATAGTAGTTATGTACTCACCTATGATATTCTAAGAAGTAGAATTACGAATTTGCAAGTAGATATTTGAGATGAGAGAAAAGTAATAAATTTCTTCGCGAACCGTTTATCATCGTGTTCCATCGAATACAGAAGCAATCTTCTTCGTTCGTCCAACTTCCTTTTTTCTTTTTACGAGATTAATTTAGGGGATCTTAACGTTTGATGGAAGCCGTGCAGAAGCATAATATCGGCTACGGAATATTTGCCATTACTGAAGAAACGAGCAAGGGATCGAAAAAGCGAGATAGTACATTTTCTGCAACCCTCCTTCGACTACCCTCTTCCAACCCTCGAAGAAGAACACGAAACACGACGCCATTGGTCCATTCCTAGTTTTATGTTTCCTCTACGATATACTACTTCTCCGGTAGAAGCCTTCCCAACAAGAATACACTTCCTATTGGCTACCATGCCATTCCATTTTCTCCTTCTGCGACTTAATAAGCTGTTTTACGAGATACCATTCAGCCGCTATCTTCCTTTTAATGTCTTCTACGTCCATGTTATATGATACATAACATTAGAAAAAATGTTTTTTTTTTACTCTTGTTTATTTACTAAAGTAATATATAAAATATTAGATTGTAACATACATAAATAATAAGTTCGTTCGCAAATATAAAGATATTATAATTCTGAGTGAATATAATCGAATTTATTTGTGTTATGACCTTTCTAATAGATATTTTCATTCGTATTTATCAATCGCATCATTGAGAAGATTAATTAGGAAGAAGTTATCGGTACGTATCATTGAATGAAAATTATGAATGAAATTTATTTTCACTCGTATTTATCAATCGTATCATTGAGAAAATTAATTAGGAAGAAGTTATCGGTGCATATTATTGATTGAGAACTATGAATGAAATTTATTTTCATTCGTATTTATCAAGTTTCATTCGTATCATTAAGAAGATTAATCGCGACGAAGTTATCATACTACTGAATAAATTATGAATGAAAATTTGTCAATTTTAGTTATCTACTCAATCGTTTGTCTATTTTATTTTATTTTATTTTATTTTATTTTATTTTATTTTATTTTTTTTCTTTCAAACGAGTAAATTTGTTCAACTTTTTACATGTTAAAGAAAATAACAGAGAATAATAAGATCGATATAGAAATATAGAATATTTACGTAAATAAATTCGAATGTTTTTGAATTAGTGTGTTAATCCTCTATTAGATAATTTTGTGTTGTCTATAAAAAGAAATTATATAATGTATCTACTCATATAAAGGTATAATATAAATATATATTTAAAAAACATTAGAAACTTTGGATATGAAATAATAATTGAGTTTGTTTTGTACGATAAAAGAACATAAAAAATATTTTTATTTTACGTTAATACAAATTTGTCGAGAAAAAAATATAAAAAGATATAAATAAAAATATTTCCGAAGAAAAATTTTATTATTAAGAATTCGATGTTTAATTGACGAAACATTATATACATAGGAGATACATAGAAACATGATCGTCAATTTCTTCTATACCTTTTAAAATGGTTTTATTTATACTCTTAAAATTCACCATAAATTCAAACGTGCCTAATGGCTGGTTGCTATCACCAATTCGCAAAAAGTATCAAAGCGACTGTAGATTCGTCAATAAATGAGAAGTTTATCGGTGATTTTGTGGTTTTAGTATGGCAATGACAAGTCAGCAGTATTTAAATGTTCCTTCTTCAAGATTGCGTACATACTATACTATAGAACATCGACACTTTGTCGAAGGGCTGCTTCCTGTTAACGTTTCACATTTAGGTCTTTTATATGCGTTCTTAAATCTACAGAAACATGACGTATAGTTTATACTTATTGTAGTAACGATCTTTATAAATTATATATATATATATATATATATATATATATATATCATTTTATGAGAGATGATGTGAAATAATATCCAATTTTATCAGATTTTTATCTACTTTGTTAAAATAATTCGAGAAAAAAAAATACACGAATCCGAAGGTTTAACGAAAAATTTACAAAGTACGTATAATACAATCATTTTATTTTATATTTTTTAAATTAATTCAAAACTGTTAAATCAAAAGAAAGCACAAATTCTCACTTTATCATTAAGCATATTATTTTAAAAACACACAAAAAAAAAGATAGTACAATATAAAAGATATTTCTTATCATATAGTACTGAATGAAAATCGTAAGAAAATTAATTTTTACATTGGTGGTTTTATGTTTTAACATCTTAGAATTTGAAAGGATTTCATTCAAGTTAACTCTTCATGGAATAATAATAATAATAATAATAATAATAAAGAAACATTGAACACAAATTATTAGTTCTCTTCGTTATTTATTATTAATATAATAAGAAGTTCAAAGTTTTGTAAGAACAAATTTGAAAATCTCGAAAATAATAAAGGGAGGAAAAAAATAATAAAACTGTACTTCGTTACTCATCTTTTATCGCAAGAACCATAGCCAAAGAATTTACGATACTTATGGCGCGAGGAGAATGTATGGGGCAAGGCGTATCAACCCCGTTACTCGCGCCTCTTTCTCTCCCTCGAATACTTTAACGAAACGCACATTGTCGAGCACTATAGGGTGTTGCTATGGATACGCGAAGCAACCATGTTGTTCGTGCGCATAGGGGATGTGACTTGGAGAGTGGATCGAATAATTCCAGGGAAGTTTACGTGGAAAAAAGGGATACTTCAAAATGGCGTTCCTCCCATATTTTTCCGATAAATACATTTTTAATATAAAATAGAAACAAAAAAAAAACCTTTTCAATTTAGATTGTAATGTTATTTAAAAGTAACATATATTGTTTTTCTGGTGTACGATCGCACGACCGTGAAGTATTAAAAATTGAGCAACAATTGTGATCTTTTTTTTCAAATAAATATTATTTCTTTTGTTCATTAAGTTTGAGTTAGCAGTGTGATTGTGTAAAGTGAGTGTATCGTAATAAAATAATAATAATAGTAATAATGATAATAATAATCACATACATATGCAAAATAATAACGTGTGTTTTTTCGTACGTTTATAAATCTTCAGATATTCCAAATATAAACTCACAATTGTGTTGAACAAACAATTTTCACACACGTGTTTTTCTTGATTTTTATTATATTTTTTCTCCACCAAAAAATAATATTACTAACGTCGACAGAATTTAGAACACTCGCGTCGGATAGCACGACTTGCGTTGAACTGTTCGTTTCACCATCGAAATCGGTATACGTGGAAGGGTTTTTCTCAAAGAAGTTAAAAAAGTAATAAAACTGGATCGGTTTTGACCAACTGGCTGAGCTCTTCGCACATAGGTAGACACACGTTTTTATTTAGAAGCTATCGGTCAGGTAACATCTCACAAAACGTTTTTCGCGAAACATTTACGTCGGACGGATTTATACTTTTATTGCAGTTGTATTTTACGTGCATTCAACGTTTCTACGTTTCGATTTATTCTAACGTGACGACGACGACGTATCGTCTGAACGGTGAACGAGAATTTCATTTTTCTATTCTTCACGATCAACGTAAAAAAAAAAAAGAAACATTCGTATATTTACTATAATTTTTTAAAATATCAAATATAGGTATATTTTTTATTTTATATATATATTTTTTTTCGTAAATAATATTTATCGCATCGTTTATTACAATTTATGTATATACGTTGCTACGTAGTAAAAAAACAATTTTATATTATTTCATTTATTTCCTTATCTAATAATTATTTCCTTCCTTTTTTCTCGTTGTACTATAGTCTTAGAAACTATAGAAAACAATATCATCGCTTATGTTATTATTAATTTTTTTTTTGAAGTTTAATCTAAAAAAAAAAAAAGAAAAATAAATTATTTTGTAATCAATTTTTCTAATCAATTCTCACAAGTTTATTACTTTTTTCGACTTCGTTATAATTATGCTGACTAGTAATTAAGTGAAAGTTTATAAAAAGTAAAAAATAGAGATAGTTGATAAAAATATAAATAAAATGTTTACCTGTTTCCATAGACATTACGGTAGAAGTTATTAGATTCATATCCTGTTGTTCACTCGATGAACCGAAAATATAATTTAACCAATTAGAAAAGTATTGATTTCCATTAGCTGCGGTTTGTTTAATAAAACTCCATAAACTTCTAGGATCGACCCCGTTCGAGTTATTAACTGTACGATTGAAGTTAGTAAAATTTCAATGTAATAAATAATATGTATTAATAAGTTATAGAGAAAGTACCGTTTTCTATTTTTTTTTTTTTTTTTTTTAGAAATATTTCACACAATTTTCGTAATTTGGAAAAAGAGAAAAATCTCAAAATTGAGAATTATACTAAACTACTCACTTGTCAAAGCAAACAGCGTCGCTAGCAATACAATTGAAACTGCGTTAGGCGAATTCATGTTTGCATCGTTTCTAGTAAAATTACCTGCATGATCGTTCTTTATATGCATGAATTATCGAGAGAACTGCGTAATATACGTACGTTGCTATCTGAAATAGCTTTGCGATGTACTCATAAGTACTAATCGTTCTTGTTAGGTAAAATAAAGTCATTTGCGTTATTATCTGTTCTTATTGCACCGTCCTATTTAGATTAGAAGAATTATCGACTCTTGTGAAATATAAATAATTAAGGATGTTGCAAATTGAATCGATAAATTCTATAAAGTTTTTCTTTTATTTGATTTATTATCGTTAAGAATAGAACTTAAACAAAATATTGTAGATTACTCGATTCGGCTTTGCTGTTATTTTTTTTTTTTTTTAAGAATCTATAAAAGTCAAAACATTTGAGTAAACGGTATAAGTTTATTCTTTAAATATTTGTTTTATATTTTTATTACTATTGTATATAGACATATATATATATATATATATATATATATATATATATATATATATATAATACAATACGTATGGGGTTTATCATTTATACAAATATGAATATACGGGTATTATTGTTTTTATTTAAAATAGAAACAAAGTCCTGCAAGGTGGTCGTGCCTAAAAACCACAAAAAATGTAACTTCCAGGATATTCAACCAAGCTCGATATTTTCAGTTCATAAAATTTTACGACGAGAGCAATAACCTGCAGTATAGTACTCGGCAAAGTCTGCAGCCTTTTACGAGTTTCTACAACGCGTACTAGTGAGATACAAAATATAATGCAATCACTTTATTTCTCAAGCTTTCTGTCGATGTAAATAACGAAATTAAAAAATAAAAGTAGAATACTTTATAAACAAATTCTAATCGTTCTAGTCGTCTAACGATACGATGTAAATAATTATAAATGATTTCGTTTGCATATTTCTGAAAATATTATAAACTGAATAACATATAAATATGCTATATGTGTATTGTTTTTTAAAAAAAGATAATCAATAAATCAATATTTCATAAATAAATTGTGCAATAATATTTTGTTCACCTGTAATACCGACAGATATTTATTGAGTGTAGATTTAGTAGATGTCTATTTATTCGATCGTGGCTGGAGATAAAATTATTAAAATAAGATTTTATCGATTTATTATACACAAATAATTGATAATTATATTTGTTCTTTCTCTTTCTCTCTCGTCAAATTAATTATATTTAATTAATTATATGCGAAGGTCAAATATTTGCAGTTAAATGTATTGCTGATAAAGAAGATAACTGTTGTTCCAAGAAAACAATCAAAGTAGAATTCTTTTTTATCGATTGTATTTTTTGCGGAGAAAAAATAGTTCCAATCTGTAACACTCGGAAGATACATAACAGCAGCACTGTTCCCAAATCGATTCTTTCCTTATGTAGACGCGAATGCAGCTGGATTCTTCTTGTGTTAATAAATATAAAGAATACGATACGATCTAACATGGTAAACATATTAGAATTTTACATATATACATAGATTTTAAATCATGTTTCTATTAAGAAAGTTGTGTTAAAAGAATAAGATAAGCGGATTTATATTATAAAATATCTCTTTTATTTTCAAATTCAACTTTGGTGGATGCTGTTTAATGCTATCCAGATAAATATACATGTACACATTTATAATGAAAATCGATATTGAAAAATCTCGACTTTTTCGTTTCTAAATTCGTTGTTCTTAATCGAATAAAAAGATATGATATCTGTAAAAAATTTTTTTTTAATATCTCTCGAGGAAATCAATTAAAATTAACTTTCATTTGCTATTCGCTTCTTTTTGAGAGATTTCTCAAATCGAGTTCTTCTCCAAAGAGAAATAAAATTTAAGAGAGAGAGAGAGAGAGAGAGAGAGAGAGAGAGAGAGAGAGAGAGAGAAACAGAAAGAAATAAAAGACAAAAAAAAAAGAAATCTGAAAGCAAGAAAAAGTATTTTGTAGAATCTTGAAGATTTTTCTGAAGTCGCGAAGAAGTCAAGAAAGTTGGTGGTTTGTTCTTTGAAAGGTGTACCGCGCGTGTTTGCTCATGCTTCCTGCTAATGAATCGAACAAACGGTCGGACGAGTTCGTTGCGACGGCCGTCGGACATCGTGGCTAAATAAGACCTCTACATCTTTCCTTTCGTTCGAAGACGCGATCGAAGATTAGTTCTTCGTAGGCAGGACGTGAAACTGTACTACGGTGCCACGTGCTCTTATATTTTATCGTGATATTTTTTAATTGTCTATGCAAGTCTTCGGCCATTTCATTTTTTCTTTCTTCTATTCTTCTTCTTTTGCTTTTGCTTTCGCTTTTATTATCAAATTCTCATATAGCCTTTGGAATTTTTGTTGTTGTTGTTGTTGTCAATGTCGTCGTTGTTGTTTGAGCTATTGAGAATTCGTCGAAATTACTAAATATCTATTTATTAATCGATTATTAAAGTTACCACAAAAATACAATTTGCAACATACGAAATGTGATTTAATGCATTCTTCGTGATTTTTCTTCGGTAGAATACGATAAAAACAATGGGCGTGTATATTTTAGTGCCAAGATTTTCATTATGTTTCTCTTGTTTTAATCAACTTCCACGCTGTCTATTTTTGCATAATATTGTTCATTTAAACTGAAAAAACTAATTTCAATAAGTACCAATATCTTTTTCACGATTTGGTTATGTAAAACATTGCTATATTCATTTTCATAATTCCCATATCCGATAGAACAAAGTTCAAAGCTTTTGATTGCTATACCGTTATTTTTCTTTCTTATGAATCAATGTGTATGAAGTAATTAGAATTTTGTGTTTTAAAATGACACATAAGTATGTAAATGTATTTAACTAAACTTATATTAACACTTTTTTCTATCATATTTACAGTTTATACTTTTTTATATTTTAATCTTTAGTTAATATTATTTTACGTATATATATATATATATAATACTATATTTTTATATATACTATACGATATAATAATTATAAATTTAATATAAACAATATATATATTATATTATATTATATATAAACGATAATCCCTTAATTACAAAATACACACACATATATATATATATATATATATATATATCATATGAATAGTTCAATTATATATCACAAATATAATTTTATGCAAAAGAAGAAGAAAACAATAAAAAGAAAAAGAAAAAAGAGAGAGAAAGAACAAACCTTGAATAAGGGATTCAACATATTTTTGTCTATATATCATTAAATAGAAATAAATCTAATCATATAGGTAATATGTTCGTTCTATAAAAAATGAACTAAATGAGAAAACAGAACAAAAAATTAAATGAATCAGAATCTTTTGACTTTTGTTCGGAGAAAGGAATTCCTCGCGCGTGCGTTTGTGTACACGACTATTAAGTGCTTACATTTATGCCTGTCATAATTGGCTTTGTTAAATGAAGAGAGTGTCCGAGGAATTAGCTTGTGGGTAATAGCACGGCTATTTATTAACACGCGAAACGAGGTGCCACAAGCAAGACGAGAACGAATACCATGTGCTTCGTGTTTTCTGTTCAAAGGACTGTTATTTTTCTTTTGGATATGGCGAGACTTTTCCAATAAACATGTGACACTTGTTCGATGGTAAGTAACGATGAAAATATTTGTTAAATTATTTACGAAAGGAAGCAAAAAAGAAAAGAAAAGAGAATAAAAAGAAACGCTAAAGATAAAAATAAATCACGAAAATTACTCTTTACTATCGATATTTCTTCAGAGAGCTTAATTCATTTGTAATAACGTGGTTAATTAGATTAGATTTCGAGAATGGAGAGAGAAAGAGAGAGAGAGAGAGAGAGAGAGAGAGAGAGAGAGAGAGAGAGAACAAAACCGGAAGCTCTGAATACGAACAATCGTTGTTTACACAAAGATACAATTGTTTTCATTATTTTTTCGACTCTAAAAACATTCACAGAAGTCGGCGTTCGAAAATTCAAAGAAAAATACGAGAGGGTCATATTCTCCCTTACTTGTGATTTTTCTCTCCCTAGTTTCTCTTCTTTAGCTTTTACGTTCTCCTTTCTCGATTCGTTTCTTCCTGTTTCAAAGAAGAAGAATAAAAAAAAAAAAAAGAAAAGAAAAGATAGAAAAACTGACCCGTTACCCTATATTCCTCCCGCGTGACGTCTTTTCCGTAGATTTCACCAAAAGGGTTTTATGGTCTGGATATTTCAGAAGACTTCTTAGAAAACGTCGTCCTCTTTTCCGCTCTTTCTTCCAAAAAAGAGAAATATTTTTTCAGGCTGTCGATTATTTTTCTATGTCATATATACATATACACGTATAAAGATAAAGTTATGCGCGTGTGAAGTTACATAGCTACTTAAACTTATGATAATTTCTTATCCCAAGCTTCTTTAAGTGTTTCCTCATCTCGAAGAGTTAATAAAATAGATATATACATGCTTGCATAAGTGTCGTCAACATATGCAGAACCTACAATTGATATTTTACGTTTGTTCGATCATGCCAATGCAATATTCTCATTCGTTCCTCCCACAAGGATTTGTCGTACAACTATAATTTTTATCTGTCATTTTGAAGAGATAAAAAAAAGAAGAAAGAAATAAGCGCACGTATATGTATATGCATATATATATATATATATATATATATATATATATATATATACCTAATCCATTCGGCACGCAGGAGGAGATGTCGAGGTTGAGCTGGCACCGAGACTGGTCGGACCTTTTGTAGAGCCGAAATATAAAGCTAATCTCTCCGCGGTATTCCATTCCCGCGAGCATGGAATGCAGGACTAAAATGGTGAACCACCGACCACCCGACGAAGTATTTCATCGCAGAGAAGGAAGAAGAAGAAGAAGAAGAAGAAGAAGAAGAAGAAGAAGAAGAAGAAGAAGGAGAAGGAGAAGAAGAAGAAGAAGAAGAAGAAGAAGAAGAAGAAGAAGAAGAAGAAGAAGAAGAAGTAGAAGAAGAAGAAGAAAAAAGAGGAGATGGAAAAGTAAGAGGAAGATTGGTAGAAAGAGAGAAAGAGAAAGAGAGAGAGATAGGACGAAGGTAGATTTACTATCAGAGGGATTTCATTCCTCCGGGGGTTTAGGCTTTCCAAGCAATCCCATTACCAGAGCCAAATGTGATTTAGGATCTTGGCCTTATAGCGTACACTGGCTTAACCATGCGGGGACTCCTTCGCATCTTGGGCACCATGGGCGTTTCATATCTCTCCTTAGGAGAGCCCTCCGAGTAGCCCTCCAACACTACCATGGCCGTTCAACTTAAGATCCTATCTCGATGGCGGAAAGAAAGAACGATCGAATGCAAATGTCCGATGCTCGACCGAAAGATGGCCGTCTAGATCGAGACTCTACTACCCACGGTTTAACCGCCAATCGTCTTTTTTCATCATTTATCTTGATTCTTCATGTTTCTACTAGCGACTCCTTTGCTTTTTCTTTTTCTTTCTTCTTTTCTCTTTCTTTATTTTCTCACACACACACGCAACGGAATTTTTTGTGGTAGATATATATTATTTTTTATATTATATGCAATGGTACGATTATGTTTCGTTTTCTTCCTTTTCTGTTTTTATAACGTCTGATAGATATTTATATCAATGTCAAAAAAAAAAAAAAAAAAGAAGAGGATAATAATCTTTCGTTTATTCAAGTTTAATTAAAGAAACAGAGAAGATCGTATTGACTTTTCTCTTTCCTTTTTCCCAAGTGATTATTACAGTGTACCTAAATTATAAAAGAAAATAAAGAGGAAAGAAAAATGTATGGCATACCGTCTTCGGATCATTTCTTCTTGATCTTTACGACGACGATTTAGGAAGGATACATGAAGGTAGGAGTCGAAGAAATGTTTTCGAACAATATAGATTGAACAGAGTACAGGAACATGGTCGACCACTCCAAACGTTCCAATTGTCTTTTAGACTCTATACTTATCCTGTTTGTGGCCTTGAACAGCCGTCACCCGTGATTACGAGAGTCGTTCGAAGAACGTACGTGTTACCGTGCTCCTTCATGTATTCCTCCGTGGTACCTACTATTATGTAGACGATAATGGTCTACGCATAAATATTCACGCTGGCGATGCCCATAAATGCTACCGTCGCTGCGTGCAACTCTGCACACTCTCATGATATCTTACAATGCTCACGCATACACGCATGTACATATACACACACGCGCGCGCGCGCATACATATGTATGTAAAAAGGTTTCTATCTTGACATAAAACAACGTATCACCGGATCCTCCGTATTTTAACAACGAACGAGATCATCAATCACGATGATCGAAACGAGAAACGAATTTCTATTCGGCCGACTTACTCGACTAATTTATGATTTTAATCAGTATCTGATTTCACTTCTTTGCAATTCCTTTTAAAGAGAAGCCTAACTTAAAAGAAAAAAAAATTTAGCTGCATATGCAGGATGTTCAGATAAAACGATTTGAATATGCTTTTGGTTAATGATCGAATAATTTCGATCAATTAAATATCATGTATCAAAAACATTTTCATTATCACTTACGTATATGTTCTTATTTATTATTACACGTCAAACACATGGAATAATAATTATAAATATCTATACGATTAATATACCATACTATAAACTATTATACAAACAAAATAGTATATATTAATCTGTATAGAACGTGTTCAATTACACGAATAATGAATTAATGAATGAATATTAACCAAAGATTTAGCAAGTATGTTATGATTTGTTAGAATTTTATAGAGAAGAAAATTCGTTGATAATAAATAGAAAAATGAGATGATGCGATAGAGACCGAGATAAAAAGTTTTGAGAAAGATTCGCCATCTTTTCACTTCCATTCTATCTCCCCGATTTGCCTTCGTCGATCGAGGAGTATCCCTGGAATGCTCGTCGGAGCGGTTCTCTCAAGGAGAAAAGCATCGTCGTTGGTTCGCCAACCAAAGAAAGAAAGAGAACGAGCGCTCGGGCTCCACTTACACAATTATCTGCACGCGGGATCTCCTTGGCAGCCGGTCGCTCATCGTTTTACTGCTCCCTGGTCTCTCTTTCCCTTTCCCTCTCTCTCTCTCTCTCTTTCTCTCTCTCTCTTTCTCTCTCCACTCTTTTTTTCTTTTTTTTCTTTTGGATTCATTTCCAAGCCGTTTCAGTTTGATTTTTTTTCATCTTCTTTTCCTTCTTTAGGCTCTGCATCCGTTCGTTCTTCCCCGTTCGTTACTCCTTCTTTCTTTTTTTCTTCTTCTTCTTCTTCTGCTTTTTCTTCTTCTTCTTCTCCTTCGGCTTCTTCTTCTTCTTCTTCTTCTTCTTCTTCTTCTTCTTCTTCCAAAGTGCTGAGTGAGGTAGCCCGTCACCTTGAAAGCAGCTTTAAAATTGTCTACCTAATCCTTATAGGGCGAAAGGATACACGAGAGAGAGAGAGAGAGAGAGAGAGAGAGAGAGAGAGAGAGAGAGAGAAAGGGAGAGAGTGAGAGAGATGATCTTAAAACGCTGCCAGGTTTCTACGGTACGCTGGATTTACGTTGCTCTCAGCTTCTCCGAAGTACCCTCGTAATACTCGATATTGCCGTCTCGATAGTCCCGCATACGCAAAATCTCTGACGTCTATTTCGACTGGGATGTGATCAAGCGGGGTAACTGTTCTACAAAAATGAACCCTCCAATATCTCTTTTTTTCATTGGATCAATCGAACGTATTCATGTATGTAGATCGCATCAAAAAGAAAATATTAATTATTAATATACTTAAATTATCTCATACGATAGTTATTATTGATATATCCTATGTATTGTTTCATGTCATTTGAAAATGTTATTTCTTAAATTCAAGAAGAAAAATGATTATGTAATGTCTTGATCGAATCTATGATCAACGATTATCGTGATTGTCATGATTAGAAAAGATTATCAAAAATGGATGTAATTGAGATATCAAGAACATACGATAATAGAAACCTGTAATAAGTACGTGACATAGCCCGGATACATATCGACGGAGCTTCGAGTGTCGCATTTAAAAGGATTTACGACGTCAACAAAAATAATCGTTTAACGCGAAGAGTAGAAAGAGAGGTGCCGCGCTTGTTGGATCACCAAGCCGAATGGTCACGGAGACCATGTCTATTGCCCATCAAAGTGACCGGTCGAATGAACGCAACGTCGTCGTGAGGCCGACGACTTCTCGTGATTCGAATAATACTTGATCTGTATCCTTATGAACTCTCTTCCCCTTTGACTTTATCCTTATTTAACAATTTATTTATAGCGGAAATCTTAATTAACACGTTTTATATTCGTTCGTAATTGAACTCATTACTTCCTACATATATACTACTTCATTTAGCTTTCGTTCCAAACTCGAAGCATTCTTTTTCATTTTCTTTTTCTCTTTTTTGGAAATTAATTGGCGAAAGATAACATTTAATATTTCCTAAGGGATTTTGCATTATAAAATCGGATTACAAGAAATTGTATATCTCTGTCTTTTGTAAACTTAGATTAATTATTTCATTATCAATCAATAATTCCGACATTAACGTATAAATCGTGTCAATAATTTTATTATATAAACAAACAAAAAGAGAAAAAAGAAAAAATAAAAGGAATAGCAAATAAATGTAATATCGTTTCGGGTAAGGTGTATAAATCCTATTATTCCTTTTACTTGTCTTATATAAGGAATATTATGAAGAATCTAAATATACCAAAATCTGCCGACATAAAACTGTCTTCACGTCGCTACGATAGACGTGAATTTCTTTGGAATGCGAACGAGCTGTTACTACGGTCATTTCTAAGTCTTGTCACCCTCTGTTAGAAATCGATAATGAAGGGGTACGATGTAAAGGGTCGGTAAATGAGGGTGAGGTGATATTTTAAGGGAACAAATATCGTTCTAACTTTTTTCTCATGTTTCTCAGTATTTCTCTTAATTAACGAGAAATAATCTCAACAAATGAAAGAATTTTATTTCCCGATAATAAAATAGTTTCACGAGATGATTATTATTTATATCCGAAACTATATATAATTGATATAGACAGGTATATATTTATTGATATTGTATACTTTTATTAAGATATTGTTTATGACGTCTATCTACTTCAATAATTTTGTGTTTTGCAAGAGGAAGTCACTTGCATTATCTTCCGAGCTAGCTTTGGATAACGAAAGCGTTTCCTCGTGATAACCGAATGTCAAGGCAGTCCTTTATCGCACATGAAAGTTTTATGGTTTTGTATTATCTTCGTCTCCTTGAAAACTAAACTTATCTCTTCGCGAAACGTACGGAGCATTATTTTTTAGTTTTTTCCATTCTTCTTTTTCTTTCATTTATTTTTTTTTTTTTTTAACGAATCCGACCCAACGGATAAAAATTACAAAGGAGAAGAATGGCTCGTTCACGTGTGTACGAGATAAAAACGATAGAGGAAAGAAGGGTCTAAATCGAAATCTAATACGTGAAACGGTACATCGATCATTGCGTTGAAAACCGATCGACTTTAACGCACAACGGTAATACAATTCGTTGTAACCTTGTAGAGATTCGACGAAAAAAAAGAAATAATTTACGAACGAACGAGCACGTAAACTAAACGTTAAGATACATATATATATATGTGTGTGTATATGTGTGGAGGGGGAAAAGAGCGAAGTTAAGAGTCACCAAGTATTAGCTTTATAAGGTTTTTTTTTTTTTGGTATAGGAAGCGTTTCTAATAAGAAGAATCCCTCGAGACCACTTGTGTCATAGAGAGATCCCGTTTTTCTCTCGAGTTCGATGGTATCCTATTTCCCCCTACTTATTCCATCTCGTAACCGCCCCTACCAGAGGAAATCTTACACCCTCTGGTCTTACCAACGTCAGATATAACCATGTGCTTTTTCAAAATGGCGTTGATCCTATCCCGTACTCCCTTCTTAATAATTGAATCTAACGATACATAAAGATATTCGTATCTCGAAAAACATTGATACTAAAAAAAGATAATTTTTTATCACAAATTACGATGTTTAAAAAAAAAATATGTATATATCTTTTTTCAATTTCTACGTACGAACGAAAGGGTCTATATAAATAAATTATGTTTCCGTTATATTTAAAAGAAGATGGCCGTGTGAATCACGTGTACACACGTGTACATTGGAAAAAGAGCATTACCGTTTGTCGAAAGCCAGATATTACGGGATACGTCCATGTCGCTGCTAATTGGATTCGGTCACCCTCCTCGTTGCAACAGCAACGTGAAAGCAGGAAGAGGGAGGAAGGGAGGGGTTGGGGCGGGTAAGAGAAGGATAGGGAGGAGGGAAGAATATACTTGAAGTTATATCTATAAAAGCATGCGTCAAGCATAATAAAGCAGAATCGTTGATGGTATCGCTAATAAAATCATTTCGTTAGCTCTCGCTGAACTAGACCCATGGAAACATGTCATTAGATTTATTTTACGACTAGCTCTTACGACTTTCTTGTTTGTTATGCTTTAACGTGGAAGTACAGGAAGTATACGCGAACATTAATCTTGCATCAGAGACGTTCTCTCTTCAGATATTACTTCGTTGCTGGCTCCAAACTCTGGAAAAAGAATATATAGATAGATAGTACATGGATATATGTATATGTACATATTTATATGTCGCAAGTGACTATCTTCTAGTACGTCCAACCTATTTCACTTAATACTTTTCCATATAACACTGATGACTTAATAAAGTGTAATAAAAATATATTTTTTATCGCGTAGAATAAAAGATAAATCTTTAAGGATAATTAAACAAAAGGTTTAATGATATCGAGTAATCGAACATATGTATCATTTATGTAGAAATCTAGGAAAAAGAAGAAAGAAGGAAGATGAAAGACACAAAGGAGTCGAAGAGATAGATATAGTTACGAAGAAACGAAGTTGCAATTCACGAGCGTTCACTGTTGGTGGTTAAACGATGTTATTATAAACGTTGTGATTCGTCCGAACGTAGTCATGGCTCATGGCTCTTGGAAAGGTAGACATATACCTATCTACCACCTACCTCTACACGCGGAGGACTCGTCTGCTCGTATACTTGGCAATGATTTCACGTTTACGCCTTGACTTCTCTCTCTCTCTCTCTCTCTCTCTCTCTCTCTCTCTCTCTCTATTTTTTTCTCTGTATTGGTGTAACATTTTGAAAATGTGGTAAGGTAGGAGGAACCAAAGAAAAAAAGGGGAGAAACGTACGAGGTGCTAGACGGAAAAAAAAAGAATTCATCCGGTGAAGGAAATAAGAGAGAGAGAGAGAGAGAGAGAGAGAGAGAGAGAGAGAGAGAGAGAGAGAGAGAGAGAGAGAGAGAGAGAGAGAGAGACAGAAAAGAGAAGAAAGAAGAAGCAGCAAAAGGAGAAGAGAAATGAAGGATGGAGGTAGGGATGAGCAGGACTTTATTTTATTTTAATGGCGCAGTAAGTACAACGACGCACACGGTGAAGTTACTGAAGCCTGCCTGCCTGCCTCGTCGTTTGGTCTTCCGTCAGACACGACTACGCGGGATTTCGTCTCATGCCTTATTCATGAGAGACGTTTCTCTCTCCTTCCTTTTTCAAGTCTCTCTATCTCTTTCTCCCCAAAGCTCCCTTTTATTCGCGATTGAGTTTCGTTCGTAGAGATAGCCAGATGAACGACGAGATGCATGAAATATTGCTGATACTATGAAAACTTTCTCTATCTCTCTCTCTGTCTCTTTCTTTTTTTTTTTATTTCTTTTGCTTTTAATCTTTTGTTTTCCTTTTTCATCAAAAACATGTCTCGTTCTATTCCTATATAGGGATAACACTAGTGGTAAGGAATAAATTTTACTTAACTCTGGGTCAAGATCGTTGCCAAGCGTGACCGATTTCTTAGAAAGGAAATAAATTTTGCTGGTCGCGTGATAAGCTTCGATAGAGAGAGAGAGGCCGAGAGAGAGAGAGAGAGAGAGAGAGAGAGAGAGAGAGAAGGAGAGAAAAGGATACGTGCTAAAAGAAATTTAACACCGGCCGTTAAGTATCCTTTTTTCGTAGGATCGTTCGCACGAGAAAGGGGCAGCAAAAGATTTCCGCCATCTTTCTCTCGGCCAGTAAAAGGCACGCGAAGAGTGAATATATATGTATATACCTATATATCTATATGTGTGTGTATATATATATATATATATATATATATATATACACATACGAGATTTTCAATTAATGTTACTTTATGGGACAGACTCTGCCGAGCTGAGAGGAGAATTAAATCGCGCGTTCTTCTTGTATGAGCAACGGGATGAGAGGGTAGGTTGGGGGAGGGAATAGGGAGATACTAACACTTGGTGAAGATAACTAAGACGGTCATGAATTAAGTTTGTCTGACATATATCCATTCGGGGGAGTAGACTGGATTTGCTCGGGCTTGAATCTTTACAAAGAAGAATGAAAATCCTTATACAAGCTACAGAAATTTCGTTTTTCTCTGTATATGTGATATTTACTTATGTGCTAGAAGAATTACGATATTCGAAGACGCGAACATTGAGACACGTCGAGTGTAACGACAAACAGTGTATGCTAAAGTGCTCGTTTTCGCGCGTAACTGGCCGTCGCTGCGTTTATTCGACGATCGTGCGAATAAAGTACATACTATACATTTTCTCTCCGTAAACAAAGAAAACCACATAGTTATCCTACTCGTAGCGAGTATACGAAAAAATTACACGAGAATATGTAAGTACACATTGTATATATATATTACATATATCGGGAGGAACGTGTACTTACAATATATACCTAAGTACCTACCTATATCTATTTACATAGATGCATACATACATGTATATAAGTACATATACGTACCTACCTAGGCCATAGTCATAGCTATAATATTTCCACCTCGAAACGCGTTTAAGCTCTCGTAAAGGTTGCTTACGTACCTTTACCAACGCTAAGGATGACATTGATATACGATGATGAATTGCCATATAAATTATACTCCTCTTATAGCCCTATTTTCATTCATTTCTCTCAATATATTAGATAAGTTACATTTTTTTTCTTTTTTATATAAAAAAAGAAAAACGTTTGTGTTTGAATTAATGATACATTATAATTTTCTTACGCGATTATATGTAAACGTAGTAAATAACGAATGGAATCACTCATGAGTTCGTTACTATCGATAAATTAAAGGTTCATTGATTCTTTCATATATATTTTTTTTTATTTCACTTATTAATATTTATCTTTTAATGATAGAAAAACTGGGATATTTGATAAGTGACAAAAACGATCTAAACGATTCTATGATATTTACGAAATTACGATCGGCCTCTACATTTATCGTTTCTCGTTCGCTCGTTCGCTCATTCGTATTAATTCGAGAGATTAAAATAGATCGTTAGATATTCTCTCCTTCTCTCTCTCTCCTTCTCTCTCTCTCCTTCTCTCTCTCTCTCTCTCTCTCTCTCTCTCTGTCTCTCTTTTTGAACGTCTCTCTCGTTCACATTGACACTGACAACGGACTCGAAAAGTGATCATGCACGTATCGCCGAGGTATGCCATTACAACGAGGGAGGGTTCTACCGTATCGTTATTTACGCTTCGTGGCTCTCGAAGCACCCTTTGACGACAGGCAAAGGCATAAATGTTCCATTCCTCATCCACACTGGATCCAGATATCCCTTTTCTCTGGTGTTGCGAGTTACCTCTTGTGCGCTCGCGCATTCTCCCTTAAAAGAGAGAAAGAGAGAGAGGGAGAGAGAGGGAGAGAAAGAATTAAAGGGAAAAAGAGAGAGAGAGAGAGAGAGAGAGAAATAGAGAAAGAGAGTTTCACCCTAATATTTTCCCTTCCTGAATTCTCTTCCCAGCTTCACCAGCTAAAATGCTGGCAGAGTGAACGCAACATCGACCCGACGCTTGGAAAACAGCTTCAACATATCCGCCTACGACAACTACAACCATGAGCTTGAAACGAGCGAGCCAAGCTCCTCCTATCCATCGTTTACCAAGGATTCTCTTGCGTGTGCGTATAACTCCTCGGAGAAAATTTACGATACCTTTCACGGCCTTATCGATCGTTGTAATATTAATAAATTGGAGGACATGTTTATGCCAGACTAAATCGCATATTTGGATCAGTTTAGACGTTTTCAAGAGGTCCATCGGCTGGTTCATCTTTTGATGGATCGTAAGACTCGTATTCATACTGCATGTAAACGTTCTCGAGACCGAATAAGATCTTTCATCTTTTTCTTTTTGGAAACGATACTCGAAAGTAAAGGTTCGATCGGTAATAATCGTCTAATAAATTTTGAAACAACAGATTTCGTAATAATAATGTTTGAACATTAACTCGGATCAGTAATTCTTAATATCACCAATTCCAAGGATAAATGTTCCGAATAAAAGGGCTACTTCGTGACGAGAACTAATTAAAGGGGAAAAAAAAGAAAGAAGGTAGTACCAAGGCACATAGAAGATAAAAGCATAAAAACAAGTACGAAAATGCGAGGAAATGATCATGTTTCGTGAGGAAGAGAAGAGACGAAGGGGAAAAAAAAGGAAAAAGGGATGGATGGAACTGAGAACTCGAATACGATAGAATTGCGAGCCCTGTGGGAAATTGTAAAGCGCAGATACGCTGGTAGTTGCGAAGGAGATAACTCTTTTATGTTCCTTCGAGCTCTCTAACCGCGTTAACGTTTTTACTTAAACATTCTCCTACCTGTCGTACTTATCTCTCTAACTTTTAAAGTTTATCTTTTGACAATTGCATCGAAGTTGGTCCAAGAAGAAAAAAACGATTGGTTCTAAGAAACGTGTCACAGTTTTTTTTCAATTGGATCTAAGAAATCGTTCTATCTTCTACGATTGACTAAGTATTAATTTCGATCGGTGGAAGTTGACTTTTTTTTTTTTATAAACGATTAATAATCGTAGGTATTAACATTTTTTCCTCCTTGTAACTTAAATCAGTACGCATTATTTTTGTTTTTAATTTTTTTTTTTTTTTTTTTTGAATGAATCGTTCAGATATCTTTTCCTTTTTTTTGTTTCTTTCGATTTGTAATATACGAATTATGATGAGTAATCATAAGGTGAAGGTAACACGAAAGGGCCAACGTAGAGTATTAGACATGTACGGGCAAAGAAAGCGATACCCTTTGTAAAATTGAAAAAGTTCGCAAGGCCCCGGTAAAGAAGAGTAGGTAATGCACGAAGAGAGTGTCGGCGTTGGCAGGAGGCGGCCATCGAGCTCTGTAATTTGCGTTCATAAAATCTTACGAAGGTTTGAGACGTGGTCCCGGCCACGAACAGGGATTACCATTGGCTCCTCGTGAATTTATTTTCATTTAGTTACAAGCAAAATTGCACGGACCCTTTATGCCTCAAGAGTTGTGTTCCGTATAGTTTAAAACCTTAAGCAACACCATTGGTCCATGAACATTTCTCTCGTCAATGTATTATCTTAACTATCACGAGAGATGGCCAAGAGCACTTTATTTTACGCCTTGACTCCTTCTTACCGAAGCCGCCCGCCATATTTGGACGAATCTTCGATATTTCGCGTACGATTAATTTTTTTCACGTTTCAATTGATTTCATAGAAATAATAAAACAAATTGTTGATATTAACGAAGACAAAATTAAATGTCGCATATTAAATTACAATATTCCGTTTCGTATTATTACAATAATTATTAATCGACTAATATGATTTTGAACGGTGTCAACGTTTCAACGTATTTCTTGAAAAGAAGAAGAAAGAAAGATTTACGAAATTAATCTCTAATTACAAATCTAAAAGATTCAGTTAAATTTCTCCAATTTTGAAACAACATCTTATTCATATTTGATCTTATTTTATAAAAGATTGATAACGAATTGGATGGAGAATATAAGTATGATACATACACGTGGATTATTCGAAGGATAAAGAAAGGAAAGATGTAGTAGTGAGTCTGGTCCATGTTAGAATGAAGAAGTCAAAGTATTTGTTATATGAATAGAAAGAGAGAGAGAGAAAGACAAAGAGAGGGAGAGAGAGACAGAGAGAGAGAGAGAGAGAGAGAGAGAGTTCACAAGAGACTCGTCGAAGGGATGGCCGCAAATTTGCGCGAGAACGTTCGCGCAAGGGTGCAACGACGCCGACGCCAACGACAACGACGCCGACGCCGACGCCGACGCGTGCGGTCCACGGAAAGCCGGAACAAGAGGAGCCAGGATGCCCGAGCCCTATTTCGATTCGATTCGAGAAGAGAGGACACTTTTACTTATAGCTGCACGACGATTCTATCTAATCTCGATCGACCTAAATTATTATACTAATTTTTTATTTTACATTTTTCTTCATCTCTTTATTTACCTTGTGTCGTCCGAAGAGAAACGTTTTTAAAAGTGTAAGAAAGAAGATAAGAAAAGATTTGGAAATTCTTCATGAAATTCTTCGATCCTGACATTTCTCGAGTTCCTCGTCGTTCGACATATAACAACGTTCGAGTTATTTTCGAGAGATACGATTGCCGAAACTTTCAACATTTCTAAGGTAAGATTTTTTTAACATCTTTTTCTTTCTTTCTTTGTTATTTTTTTCACTTTTTTCTTACAACAAATCATTTATACTGCGACAATAGTTCGTTGCGACAGTAGTTCGTATGGTTCAGCGTATTTTTGATTTTTACGATATAACTTTATGAACGTAAATTGTTCCGTTAATTGGCAAGCTATTTTATTGCAAAAATTTCTCATAATAATTATCGAATAAATTCGAACGATCATCAATTTCATTTTTTACGAAGTTCTTTTACAAGATTTATTGAAATTATCTTAATAATTTAACGCAATCGATTCTAACAAATCCATTTGTCTTCGTAATTACACATATAAAAACAATAAAGGAATACTTTCGTCTTTGGTGAAATAACAAGGGGTTTAAAAGTAAATCGATAAGTCGATAATAAATAATGCAAAAGAGTATATAGGTTTAGAAAAAGGAAGAGAGAGAGAGAGAGAGAGAGAGAGAGAGAGAGAGAGAGAGAGAGAGAGAGAAAGAGAGAGAGAGGACGGTTAACGACCTCTTGAATCAAGGCTTTTCCGCAATAAATCCCAGCGTGTTCTACGTAAGTACGTAGAAACGGACGATGTGGCTCGGTACTGTGGTATCCATCCGTCTGAACGAGAAAAGGTTCTTGTGTATGTGAGTTTGTGTTTGTGCGCGCGCGCAATACCGCCCGCGATTGACATATTTTATGTTTTATTTCTGAAAGTCGTCTCGGAAATGGGAGTGCAACTTGGAGCCAAGCCGAGGCTCTCGCTCGACATTCGGATCTCATCGTTTCCCTCTGCATCGTACGATGCTCCATAACCGAAGTTAATGGGTTGGCTATCGTAATTCGATTTAACTGCAAAACCCATAGACGATCTCTCCTTCGATTTTTCCGACTACCAAAATGATTTCCCACGATTTTCTTTTCTATCTTCTTTCCTTTCATTTTTTTTTGCTTTGCGCATTTCGATTTCGAAATTCAGTAGTTCCTTCAGTAGATCAATTCGTTTATCGATTAGAGTATAATCATTCTTGTTATTATGCGAACGATATTAGTAATAATTCATGGTTAGTACTTTTTTTTTTTAACTATATCTACTCGACGATTTTCTAAGATATAATTGTTT
>NC_057688.1:5754236-5799236 GCF_014466175.1 Vespula pensylvanica
ATCTCAACGATTATAAAAATAAATTCGAAGATACAGTTAGTTCTTCTCGATTTTTATCGGATCTTTTTAAAACTCGCCAAGAACTTTTTTCATACGAATACGTATTTTAATAATATATACACGCGACAAGATCCGTCGTCGTAGCCGAAGGCGATGCGTTTGACGTGGTACTTAATAGATCGTAAAGAGTGCTCGAATATCACGATAAACGTAACAACTCTTGCCGACACAGTGAATGCCTGAGTCTTAATGTTTCGAGCGTGACCACTTTCAGAAATGGCTAAGTGATCGAGCACTGACACATGGCTGACGATTCAAAAAAAAAAGAAGAAAAAAAAAGAAAAATGAAAAAAGAATTTTTTTCATTTCCTCGATGTTTCCTTATTGCGTCACCATTATAAAAAAATAAATAAATCAATCAAAATAAAAGAATATTTCTAAAAAATAATGAGATCCATTGATCGTATCGTGTTGATATTCGAGTTATAAAAATTAGGCTCGATTATTACATTTAAAAATTATTTCCAATATGCAATGTTATCGATAAATATTTAAAAAAATTGTTAAATCTAACACGTAAGCGTACGAGTACGAGACATAGCCAAAAGAACTTGAGAATTGAGTTCTGTACACGCGAAACGATGAGAAGGAAATGGAAGAGGGAGTGGTACGGGGGTAAAGCAAAAAGGGGCGTAGAAAGGAGAATACAGTGTCAGAGCAGCGAGGGAGCTGGCTGGTCCGGCATCGTCGATCGATTTCGTTTCCAGCAAGGAAACTGTAGCCGTTCTCTCCTGACTCCATAGCCACTCCTCTCTTTCCCCTCATAACCGTAACTTCCCCACCTTTTCTCCTTTCTCTGAGCGTGCCTCACGAAGTTAGTGCCTTTCAACTACCCTTTGCGAACAGTGTTGCCGCGTACGACTCTTTTTCTCTCCCTCTCACTCTCTTTCTTCTCCATTTTTGTTTCTTTCTTCTTTTTACGTCCTCAGATTTCAAACAGGAATGCGACTGGAACTCCACAAATTTCCCCAACTTTTCAAAGATTTTATTATCTCGAAAAAACAGAAGAAAGAAAGAAAAAGAGAAAGGGAGAAAATTATTTCTCTTTTTTTTTTACCTAGTAAAAGATCTGACAATTAATTTAATTTTATAAAATAATGATTTACACGTACTTATTCGCATGTCATTAAATCGTTACATTCAATAATGCGTTGATTGTTATAACTCGAAGAAAATCTATAATGACGATCGCGAATTTCTTTAGGAAATTAACACGAGCGTATCGGTTTAAACTTCGAAGCAACATCTCGTTCTATCGACAAACAACATTCGAGCGATCTGTCAATATGTGTCTCAAGTAAATATTGCCATTTCCGATTGGTATACCTGACCAAACGTTTACATTGTATAGTTCATATTATCGATCAATGGGTACTAACGAATGTAACGATAGTGACATAAATCTTTCCGACTAGTTCGTTTCCTTTTTATTTTTGGATTTTCGATTGGTAAAACGATGATTTAAAAATTGACAATTACAACTTGGAAAACGAAAGATTTTCTTTTATTTTTTTCTCTCTGTCTCACATTTTTCTTGAAAAGGAAATTTATCGAGCATAGAACTTTTAAGAGTGGAGAGACCGAAAAAAAGAGAAAGAAAGAGAAAGAGAGAGACGGAGAGAAAGGGAGAAAGGGGAATCGACTTTTGAATCTTTCTGTACGAGAATACGTAGGTGTGGCTCGTGACACAAGACAGAACTAGCTCGTATTTTATTTCGAGTGTCAGGCCCCCTCTCGATCTCAAACTCCGCATGAGAGCAAAACCTCTGTCTCTCTTTCTCTTTCTTTATCCTCTGAAAACAAAAAGGAAGGAGTGTTGGCATAGCTTTACGTCCTTCGTTCTCCATACCAAATAAGAAAGGAACTAGAAAGGTGCAAATGTCTCTGTTATCGAAACGTTCGGTGATACCAAATTTATAATTTAGAAGAGTATCGATGTATAAAAATATTTGAGAAATTTTTTCAATCAATTTTTTTTTGCAAAATGCAGCTCGTTTTATGATATCGAACAAAGTTATTACTTTTGAAAGTCTCTATATCGGCGTCATTCGACAGGCCTGTTCGGATTCCTCAATTCAAGATCCTTAAAATCAGATCCGACGCAACCCTCTACCCTCGCGACAAATTTTGTTAAAGGCAAACCTGCCGCAATCCCTCCCTTGCTACGTTTTTCTTTGTGACACCGACGAATCCGTCGGTCCTGGGGTGTGGTTTTTGAAAATCTTCCCTCTTAAACAGCAACCATTTCTACTCCCTTTCAATTTTAGTCCAGACCGACCGTAGGGATAAATTTTATCTTATGAATTGATCCATATTTTCTTAAAGAATTACACAAGAACAAGCTTCTTAAAGAATTACACAAGAAAAATGTCGACTTAACTACTACATCGAATATCTCATTAACATGAAATAACTCCTAAGATAATTCATAAATATTATTTTATATGAGATTATAGCCCTTAATTTATACGTCTATTATCAGAAAAGGGAGAAAAGAGAATGTATACTATACAATAAATTAATCAGATACTATACTTCTCTTTAATGACTAATACTGTAATGTGATATAAGTATCAATTACATAATAATAATAATTACTTACATCGATACATCCTATGGTGTTTGATAAAAAGGTTATTTTATATAAAGTTCAATTCCACGATGAAGTAAGTACTTACTTACTATGAATTTCACGTACACCCGTTAGATCGTGTCAAAGTAAGTAACCGAAAGCGGACCGGTAGAGTGCGCTGAGTAAAAAGATAGAAAGAGAAGGAGTAAAGGGTAGGGATCGAGGCCTGGCCGATGGTTGCGTTAGAGAGAAGAGAAAGGGAGGAAGAGGAGGAGCAGGTAAAGAGGGTGAGGATTCGTAGTGGAGGGGAGGATATCGGAGCGTGCGCGAGAGGTTGGTTCTTGGTCGCGACGCGACGCGATGCGTCGAGACGAGACGAACTCAGTGCGCGGCACGTCTTATCGTGGTAGTACTACCATGAGCGGAACTTTCGGCAACGTGCTCACCATTGTTATGCGTACGAAAATAATCGTCGAGCGACATTGTCGTCGAGACGCACGCGCGCACGACCTCCCCTCGAGAGCCGATCGTTTCCTTTGATTTTCTCGGGGAGAAACCACCCCCACCCCTTGTCATTACTACCCTTCTCCAGCTAAATTTCCAACCCTCTTCTTTCTCCCTCTTTCTCTCTATATATATATCTTTCTCTCTCTTTCTCTCTCTCTTTCTCGCTCTCTTTTTCTCTTCATTCCTTCCTCTTTTTCTCTCATACGCACGCACAGACACACAGACGCATATACTCATATACGTTCGATTCTTTTTCTTCTTCCTCCCTTTGAAGACTTGGGCGAGCTTCTTCGACGTCGTCGGAGGGTGTTGAAGAGGAGGGGGAGGGTGGAGGGAGAAAAAGGGGGGACGGACACGACGGGAGTCCGGCCTAATTTCCAAGAGCACCGGCCGCGTTAAACCAAAGTGCCGCCTCTGCCCGTCGCCGTTCGACTCTGACTTTTCCAACCCGGCTCCGCGTGATATTTATTATTCCTAGTCTATCGCGATCGTAATGAACACGCCGAACGCGAGTTTCCCAGTTTCGGCCGAGACCGATCAAAAGATATTCGACTTAACGAGATCTTCGAGGCTTCTCTTCTTCTGAAGGAACAATCATCGATATTTCTATTCTTCGACGGTGGAAATTCAACGTAACTACGGAGAAAAAGAGTGTGTCAAGTGCAAGGAGATTCGATCGACAAAATTCATCGTTAAAAGGTCAGATAATGTCTCATTTTTATAACAGTATTCCATTGAAACGTTTAAGAATTAATACAGCAAGCGAAAATTTTAAGAATTTCTAATATTCTTATACGTATGTATAAATGGATGAGACTAAGATTTGACTAAAGATAAATATCAAATGAACGTAACTTACGGCAATGTTATGATATGAAGAAAGATAATTTTTGACTCTTTTGACATTGTTATCAATCATTTTAAGTAAGGTAAGAACGCGTGTTTATATGTAATAACATTACGTATTCGAGTAGATGATCCACTAGTGGGAAGGTCGACGGCGAACAAAAATCACTGTGATCTAAACGTCGCGCCTTTCTCTCTCTTTCTCCCTTTCTCTCCCTCCCGTTCTCTATTTCTCTCATTCTCTCGCACTCGCTCTCTTTCTCTCCTTTTCTATCTCTGTTACACCTCGCGTCCGTTTGTTTTACCAATTAAGAGGATACGTCCAAAGAGATGGGATAGTCGCTGTCTAAACTCAGCCGGCCTATGTGCGTGTATGCATAACGGTACTAACTTTTTGGAATCGTGTCTGAGTACTCACTTTTTCTTTTTCTTCTTTTTTATTCGATGACAAAAATGCTCTTTCTATCGTCTTCATTCTTCCTTTCTTCCTTGTCTGTGGGAAATTTCGATCGAATTCCGAACGAAAATCTGTAATAAAATCTGAAATAAATTTGTCTTATTCACGTTCTTTTTCCATTTTTTTATTTTTTTCATATCGTCGGCTATAATCATTCTGTTATAAAATATTCATTTAATTCGTGTTAATTAATTCATTTAAAACTATCTTTGTGGAAGTATCTTGGTCAGTCCTTTGAAGCTTATTCTTTTTATCTATTATACTCAAATACTTATACATATATTTTAATTTTAGTTAAATGAAAGAGAAAGAGGAGAGAGAGGAGAGAGAGAGAGAGAGAGAGAGAAGATGTGATATTTCGAAATATATGAAAATAAAAAAAAAGAGGAGTATGTTTTTAAGCCATCAACGAAATGACACGGTTCTCACGTTTCATTTAAAACGATGACATTAATTGGTCAGAAATATGTCGTCTCTTTTAGAAGAAATAATATCGTTTACGTACTTTACGCAAAAGATATGTCAGAATCAACATCGTTTCGGGATAGCATCCAGTACTACTGGAATATAATAATGATTACAATTATGAGCGACATAATGGCGCTCGCCTGTCAAGCTCCATAAAATCTGCTTATTATTTTGCTCATAAACACCTGCGTTCGCGAGGTAGCATGCACATATATAGTATGTAACTATGTAGGTATGTACTTACCGTACTCCGTACGTAGTCTTTGCGTCTAGCTGTTCACTCTTCCGGTGATATCCATGACTGTGAGAGAAAGGGCATTTGTGAGAGACATAACCGTCGTCATTATTGTTACTTAGATCCCTTTTTGTTTTCTTTTTTTTCTTTTATCTTCCCTCGAATTATTCTGTTTTCATGGATTTCCAAGAACGACCTTTATACATACTCGACGAACGAAGGAAAGAAAATATAAATAAATAATACTGTATATTATTTCTTGGAAATATACGATGAACGAAATGTAATGAGTAATAAATAGTTTATATACATACGTACGTATGACCTCATCGAAAATATCAATAGAATCTATTTAGATCATCATTGTCTTGTTTCGCTCGTGAGAGATATATTACAGGTAATATTATTTCAATTATTATATTTTTCTATAGTGAGAAATTTTAACAAATTGAATTGTTGAAGGAGAACGTTCGAAAGTAACTTTTTTGAAACATCTACACATTAATTTCATATCTGTTCGTATTTGTTCATGATCTAATAGATTTGATTACTTTTCTTCTCTATGTGAGACATAACCGATATGCGTGTAATGACATACGTTCATGACTCGCATTTTATTTCTATGTAAGTACCTTAGTATTTACTTACGTATCTCTTTTGACACCGTTATGGTGGCCCTATCTTAGAGATAAAATAATGATTTATAGGGAGTTATAACTTTGTCTACAAATTGTAATGAATTAAGGGTAATCGTTCGTCATTATTTGTCAACACCGATAAATCCCACGACGACGAGTGACTTTTATGTAGCAGTTACCCCGATTTAATCTCTCTATACGTATACACATATGTATACACAAATATATTCATATCGTTGATTATTATAAACATAAAAATAATTGAAGTCATGAATCACAGGAAGCGTGCGGCGGTAATAGTTAACACGTAAACCTCAATGAAATAAATCTGCCGATCGTGGAATCTCAAGTTCTATAATAAAATAATTTTCTTTGAATATTTCAAGCATATCTCTATTAGCTATATACGATCTTGATAAAAGGACAATTGAAAATAAAAACTTTTGTCACTTTTTGTTCGAACGATCAATAATTGTTAACGAATGAAATTAAAAACGAAAAGGAAAAAATAGAAAAATAAGAAATTATTTCAAAATGATCAAATACCTACATTATTTCGTTTTATAACATTCGAATTTTTATGCAAACTAATAAACGGACATACCTATAATGGAAAAAGAAACACGAGAAATCGGCACGTTTCGAAAATTTATTACAAAGTAGATATTTGAAACTTAATAGAAATCGAAAAAGGGAAAAAATAGAGTCTCGACTTCATGAATATGCTTATCTCCGTCATTATACCACTTTCGCTTTCGATGTCGTAAAGAATAAATCGTAGAGATCTCTGTTTGAATCGAAGAACACGAAGTTCGAAGAGCGCCGAGCGAAATTAGCGTTGGCGATGCTTATTAGTGGCGCGCTTTTATTACCGGTTGACGTCATCTCGCAAGGGTCTCATTTATCTCTGAAACAATTTTTTTTCCTTCTCCCTTTTTTTTTTGTATTTTTTTCTTCTTTTACTCTTTCTTTTTCTTCCTTTTGCTTTCCGCCTAAGGCGAGTTCATGCTTGGTAATATATATACTACTCTTACTCATGAACGTATTATCAACGAGCACGGCGACCCAATAGATTTGGTCGAGCGAACGATGAAGTAAACGGGAATGCATAAAATCTTTATTGCCATCCGCAGAGCGGTAAATGATGTGCGGTTCGTGACGGAAATTATCTTTAATCGCTACACGCGAGTCCGACCGATAGAGAACTTGCTGATCAAGTTGCTTTCCCCGGCTTTTTAAAACTTCCGATATCGTTCTGTTTTCGAGGAAGGCCGGTCTGTTTATTTATTTTTTGCTTTTATATATTTTTTCTTCTCTTTTTTCTTTTTTTTCATTTCTTCTCCCCGCTGCATGAATTTTTATTCATGGAACACAGTGATCGTCAGTGAGAAGCATTGGCACCTATATATAATTTTACTGAATAAAAGCATCGTTTATATATATATATATATATATATATATATATATATAATAGATGAATGTAGGTAGTATAAATAAGATGTATGCATGCATATATTCGAAGTAATTTCAAAATCTAAATCTATAACTTTAAAGTATGTATTAATAGATATTGATGCGACATTAAATTCGAATATGACAAATTTTAATGTAACGATAAATGTTATTTCTTTTATACGTTTTGTCAAACACTGAATGTGAAGTATAATTATTCACCGAGAGTACCATGATCGGGATCCGTCGCATACATCTTTTCCTATGTACATACTTAGATCTTTGCTATTGGTAATATATTTGTAGCTTCAATCTTCCATAGGGTCATTCGGCAGGATTTAAAGTCAATAATCTTGTTACAACTCACTACCGTTCACTTTTAAGAGAACAGTATACATAACTCCGCGGTAAGAGACACGATAAAGCTTAAGTGTCGGTTTGCACTGTAATTCCTTCGTCCGTAACCATTATGAATGGTCGTTATCACATTACCTATTGACCTTATGAACAGGTGAACGATGACCTTTGCAATACGTTTCTAATGCAAGAACTTGAAGATTTCAAGGGTAGCTGAGACGAGAATCTTAATAAAGTTTTCACTTTTCTTCCATTTTGCTGCGATATTTAATTTGTATTAAGTATACGTGATATACATTTTTCGTAGTGACATTTTTTGCAATATATCTTTTACATTAATTAAATAAACTCAAATGAAAAAAAACTGCTCTTAATATTAAAAACGATTTCACGTAATATAAATATTATATATTCCGTTTTTGATAGCATAGAAATCGAAGGGTAAACCGAACATACGGTAATACCTACTAGAGGCCATGTTGAAATCCATGATGGCCGCCTTTTACGATCCATGTGGCGATGCCTCGCCCCATAGGATTTCTGCCAATGGCGTACGGTGACAGTTTTGAGTACCGTCCCTTCCTGCGATCCATTATTTCACTACTGGGATATTCTCTTCCCCACTCTACCGTCCATGGTTTCTTTCACCACCTACTGTTAGCCCCACCATTATAGCGTAACTCACGGCGGCCATCATGGAACATTTCTGCGCGCGCATACTCGACCGCTACTTGTATTAAGAAACCGCATTCTCATATAGGGTGAAATTATCGAATGGTTATTCTTTTACTGTAACAAAAAATTTCTTCTTTTGTTATCATTTTTATTAATAATTAGGTACTTTGCATCTTATTAAAATAAAGTGCTATAATAGTAGCTATAATAAATATTTTACAAACGCATTCTCATTACTGTAATTTTTGTTGTTATATGAATACTATTTCTTTATCGTTAATATAGTGATTTGAAACAATTAAAATTTATTTATCAATGAGATTTTTAAAAAATTGAATATTTACGTAATGGGAAAAGAAGTACTAATTCTTCGCACTAGATCGCGTTAGTGAAGTTTACTCGGTCGGTCAAAGTTTTTTGTTGTTTCGCTTTCGTTAGAAATTTTAGTAGTAAGTAATATTCGTCAATAAAAAAAAAAAGTTTTAATGACAATAATATATATTTGTGTGTATAATTTCTAATAACCAGTAGTTTTTATGTGGAATTCTATTTTTGTTTCATTGATATCTGCATGTATCTATCGACGATAAAAAATTATTGCGGCTAAGACTGCATGTATAAATTTTTATAGAAACAAATACCTGTAGACAATGGCGTCGGTTCTTGAATACGTTTTTTGTAGATTCGATTTTCATTATCGGTGTGGTTTGAATTTTTTTATCGATTAAACAAATAATAATAAAATATATTCAAAATTATTAACGAGTTGGATTTTCAACGAGTTTTCGAAAATATCGTTTTCACTTTTAATTTATAAAATATCTCAAAAAAGATTATAAACATTTTCAAACACCATGGATAACAACTTGTCCTATGATGGTAAAGAAGGAATTATGGTGTCACCATAATCGACTGTATGGGAATATCATGTCATCCAGTAGGTAGGTGACGTACTTGGTAAATTTGCCACCATGTGCGCTGGTGTAGAAGATCGTTTATGCCAACGATAGTCATTTTTTATTCAGCTTTCGTTGCTGAACGATTTTTACGATTTTTTTTTAAATAACTTAGCTAAAAATAACGTCGTATTTATATTTATCACAAATCACTTTGTTATTGCAGTATTGATTATAATTTTATTATATGTTCAATGTTAGAAAATAACAATAATGACGATACCAAAGGAATTTCAAACTAATTTATCCATAAAAATAAAATGACGTGAGTATTAACATATATTAAATTTATGGTTTATGCATAGATATATCTTTTAAATTTCTAAATTGTTTTAATTTTCTAAAAAGAATCTTTAGATTGGTTAAGGGAAATAAATAATTTGAATGTATCGAAAATATATTTAACATATTATGTGCATAAACTTAGGTATACATTTAAATATCAAAATTATTATAATTCAAAAAAGTTATTTCGATAACTGTAAAATCTTGAATAATTTTCAAATGAAATTTCGACATTTTCTTTATTTTTTGGGATTCTGAAATGTAGTATAAAATTATTGCTCACTCTCTTTCCCTCTCTCTTTCTCTCTCTCTTTCTGTAAACCGCAAGCTAGCTATAGATACGCTATTGCAAGAGCCAACCAGGCAGTCGCGGCCATCGATTTGTGCTTTCCCCGTATACGCATGCGCGAACGAAGACAGGTTCCTCTTTCTCTTACCCTATTCTCTCTTTGTCTCGCTCTTTCTCGATATATCCCCACTATAAGAACCTTATCTCCTTTACTCTCCCACCAGCAGACTCAGAAATTCGAACGTTACGAGGCAAGAAAGAGGACACCTTATTCTTTTCCCACAAAATCAAATTATTAATCTCTTTTTCGAGAGACTATTATACTCAATTTGTTAATTCATAAGATATTTCATTCAAATATTTATATTAAATTAATTAAGAAAGAAAGAGAGAGAGAGAGAGAGAGGGAGAGAGAGAGAGAGAGAGAGATAATATAAAAGACAAAGATACAAATGATCAAGTATAATTCTATTCGACTTATACGTCGTAATTACAATACATCAAAAATTACGTAACGATAAACAATATCAAGATCTAAAGTAGATATTCAAAAGCAAGACGTGAAATATTATATATAAGTACCTACCTAACTATATATCTACCTGCTCAGCTTTTTTCCAAACTAATATATCAAAGTTGTTTCATCCGAAAATCTCATAAGCTGCCTTCACACTTTTATTTAATCCAACCATGCAGGTTACCCTCTCATCGCAGGTAATCCCAACGCTGCTAGCTTGGCGAGCATTCCATTATCTAGCCATCTTTATTCACCCCTTGTATACTTATATCGGCGAGTTAGAAGAGTGTAGGAGGTTGGTTGGGAGGAATAGAACGAGAGGAGGACGAGAAGAGGAAGAAGAAGTGGGAGAAATGGAGGTGTAAGGGTTGGCTGGGGAGGTAGAGGAGAATAGGAGAGGGGTTGACGGGGAGTTGGGAGAGGGTTGGTTTTATGTGCGCGCACAAATCTCCTCATCTCAGGCTCCCGCAGGATCCACGATGGCAGGATGGTACCTATGTGTCAGGGAGGGTTGGAAATTGCTGGGTGTGTACACCGCCATACGAGAGAGTGTGGGCTGAGACCGGCACACAAATGAGCCAGCTTGATTCCAATTATTCAGTAAATTAAATACAGAGAGGGTTTGCCCTTTACGGGCGTTCCTTCGAGTTCCGAAAGTTGTTATAGTAGGTAGTAGGTACGCCAGAGTATACATCGGGCGGTGGGAGGGAGGAAGAGAGGGGTAAGTGTGGACTCGATTTCAAGAGAACGAAAGGGTTTCAAAGCATACTATACAAAGCTATTGTATTGTATCATTCTACGAGGGGTAAACCAACGTTATCTACAGTTAATGTTTTCGGGGTTGACTACTTCCAAAACCATCTCTCGGTATCCTCGTAACCTTCCCTTCTCTCTTTTACATTCTCTTTCTATCTCTATCTGTTTCTCTCTCTCTCTCTCTCTCTCTCTCTCTCTCTCTCTCTTTTTCTTTCTTTTTCTCTCTCTTTCTTTGGCCACTCCCATACATCACGCTGTACATGTAAACGCTCTGACCACTCTTTTCTTTCTGCTACTGGAATGTTATTGTTTAGGCTTTATACGTGCCAGTTGCATTCTCAAAAAGTATATGCAAAGTTTGTATAAACTTTTTTAAAAATATACTTTTATTATTATCATTATTATTATTTCATATTATTATTATTTATCGTTATTATATATTATGTATTCTTTTTCTTTGCTAATTTCTCTCTCCTCTCTCTCTCTCTCTCTCTCTCTCTCTTTCATTTTATAAACGGACGTTTCGTGAATATTAAAGAATACCTAAGTAAGCACTCGTTGTTTCGAATACCATACCAAACTCTAGATATTATTTTTTCTTAAGAATAAAAGAGAGAGAGAAAGAAAAAAAGATTGCAGCTAGTTTAGAGTTTGGACTTTTAGAGTTCAAACACGATTACGCGAAAGTTTCTCGGATCAGCGGCCGGCTGGTTTAATTCGTATTTTCTTCAGAGACTGCGCTTCTTCCTCTTTTACGAGCGCGTATTTCTCCTATCCTACGGCTAGAGAACGAGCTGAATCTATCTCCCAACCCCCTTCGCATCTTCTCTACTCCCCTATCGTACTTGGCAATTCCAGCAAATTTCCCGAATCTCTCCCTCACAAAATATCGATTCCTCTCTTTCTCTCTCGCTCTCTCTCTTTCCCCTTCCTCCCTTTCTCCCTCCCGTCTTCTTCTCTCTCTCTCTCTCTCTTTCTCTTTCTCTCTCTCTTCATAAAAAAGATGAACGTTTATGTAACGTACGATAAATTTTGATCAATTCTGTAAAAAAATCTATTCTTTCCCATTCTCCTTTTCTCTTCCTTTCATTTATTCTTGAATGTTTCTATATCACTCGAGAAAGTGTATCGTTAAAAGGGGTTGAAGTTGAACAAACCGGAGACGATAAAATAGAATCTAGGAAGAGAAAACGGTCGGCTGGACCTAGGGTTATCTTTCTTATACCCTCAGTGAACATGAGAGGGTGGAACGCAAAAACGGAAAAGAAACGTTAGTGGTTGTGCCTGAAATTTATAATCCATGACGTTTCCGGCTAGGAAGAGAGCAATAAGGAGGAGTAGAAGGAAAAAAAGAGAAAGAGAAAAAGAAGAAGAAAAAGAAGAAGAAAAAGAAGAGGATGAAAAAGAAATAGGTATCGAATAATAGTAGTGATAGTAATAGCGGTAATAGCTTTTAAGGAAAAAGGGCGAGGACAGGAAAGAAGGTGTCGTTGGCATGCAAGCAAGCAAGCAAGCAAGCAAGCAACCAACCAACCAACCAGCCAACCAACCAAGTAACCAAGAAAGCGGGAGTGGCTGGCTGGGTGTCCTTCGAAAAATGGCCACCGAGACGACGACGACGACGACGACGACGACGACGACGACGCAGTAGAGGGAGCATTTGCTCGAACTTGCTTCTTTTCTCTGGAGAGTCTGGGCGATAAACACTCGGATTATCTGCATCCTCCTTGGACGTGGACGGTCGTGGACGTCGTTCGCGTTGGTGCTCCTTAGGGACACTCGTGAAATATCTTACATTCCACGAACGAGAAGGCTGAACGGAGAAAGAGATATCGAGAGTCGACAGATAGAGAGAGAGAGAGAGAGAGAGAGAGAGAGAGAGAGAGAGAGAGAGAGAGAGAGAGAGAGAGAGAGAGAGAGAGAGAGAGAGAGAGAGAGAGAGAGTAACAAACACAAACAAACATTCTTTCTGATACACGTAAGCACTCTGGCACCTTCTTTATATATTCGATGGGATATATTCAAGGGTGGCACGCTTATATACGCTCGTGACTGCCACGATTTTATACGTACGCTCCGAGAAACGTAAGTGCATTCGTTAGAATCCCATTTCCTTTCTAAAATAAGTGTCGAGCCAGAGATAAGCCGACGATCGGTGAATTGTACGACCCAGACGCTTATCAATCCAATATTTTTTCACTCTTCCTTTGATCTTCTTTATTTTATTATTGTTTTATTATTATTTATTATTATTATTATTTATTTTTGCTTTATTCTTTTTTTGATTTTTTGTCGTTTGTTTTTGTTCTTTTTTTCTTTCTTTTTTTTTTCCATTGCGACGACATTCCTTCCGATTTCCGAGGAATAAAAGTCTTAAAATAAGTGGGACAAAGTCATTGATAATAAACGATTCAAGCTACGAGATATTTTGTTTCTTAATTAGAAAAAAAGGGAAAGACTAAATGTTAATTTTGAACGAAATAAAATGAACGGATCGATCAGTTCCAAACGAATGTTAAAGATAATATATAAGAATGTTGATTAATGAACGTTAAGGAACACTTTAATTAGGGACTTAGGTCACTTAAGTTTTTAAAACTTTTTTCATACGGTTATCATTAGAGTAGGCTTTCAGATTTAACAAATATTCCGTCAACGTACGGAAGTCGTATATCATGAATGAAGAACGTTTCTTCTCCGAAGGAACGCTTTGAGCGTGCTTCGCATGCTACCGATATCTTCTTCTCCCTTCGATCCTCTTTCTTGACGAGTACAAGAACGAAACGTTTTTCTCTAGCCCTTCTGGACTTACCCTCCTTTTTCTTGTTTCCTTTTTTCGAAATAATAATTCTTCAACGTCGGTAAAACTATACTAATTTCTTAGAAAAACTTAGCATAGGTTCATTTGGTTATTCGTGGAATAGTTAGAACAGATTTTCTTCGTTGAGTACAAAATATTAATAGACAAAGAGAGAGAGAGAGAAAGAGAGAGAAAAAGAGAGAGGAGATATAAAATACTTATTTATTTATATAACCCATATGTAATATGTGTATGTATTTAAAATAATATAAATACAATGTTTATATCATTACGTATAAAATTCAATCGACAGAATGATTCATCCGTTTGGAAGTTTACTCAGCAAACTGGTTAGTCTTTTCTTTTTCTTTTTTATAACAATTAAATAATTAACTGTCGATTTATGCTTTAATTTCCTTGCTCTTTAATCTCCAAAAAAGGAGCATCGAAAATTACTGCTTTCAGACGTTGTTCAATTGCTATATATCTCAAATTTAATGCGAGCTCTTCGAGCTTGTCTTATATCGATTATTATTACCAATGTAAGGGCAAAGAAGCAAAGGAGTGGAACTAGAAAGAAAGAAAAAAATATAAAAAAATAATAAAAAAGAAGAAAAAAAGAAGAAGAAAAGAAAAGAAAGGAAGAAAAAGCAAAGGAAAGAAAAAACAAAAGTAAAGTAAGTTACGTCTGAAGACAGGACGCGTTACGACTTTCGATTTATAACGTCACGCGAAGGGATGATTGCTTTCGTCGATGACGAGGAGAGTGTAGATTGGTGGGAAAGCCCAATGGAATGGTTAGAACGTTTTCAAGACGATCGTTAGATGCTGGAACAGATGAAAACGAATCTTATCAAGCAGCCGCCATCAAACTGATGGACCCATAATATTGAAGGAATTGCTAAACGAAAGAATATCTCTTTTTTTTTTCATTCTTCGACTTACCTAAATCCCTCTTTCTCTTAATTTCTTTTTTGTTTTATTCTTAGAATTAAAAGATTCAAACTTTAGTCAGGCGCATCGTGTACAATGATATTTTTAACAAATAATTATCTCGAATGTATATAAATAGTCGAATAATATCTTAAACTTAATCTCTTTGATTAGATCATTAGATTTTTTTTTCACAATTTTACAAATTTCTAAATTTACAAGTAACTCATATAAAATTCGAGAGAACACAGTTATCTTTTCATGTTAATATTCGACTTCGAGACTTACCATTGATAAAAAATGAATCAATTAAAAAAATTAACGAACGTAATCAAAAGTTAACGTTAGTTATCAGCACTTAATACCTACTTTTTGTCCATCTGTCTTTACCTTTCTTGTTGTTTTTTTTTTTTTTTTTTTTTTTTTTTTAATATCACAACTATGAAATTAAATTGGCTTACGAGCTAAGAACATATAATTTTGTAAAAAAGAATGTTCGACGAACGTCGACACAATTATTTTGGCATTATCTCAATATTTTCACGAGATTAAAGCAATGCTAAAGGAATATGATATTTTACAAGTGATGTTTCTTCTCATCCGTCGGCCAGCGAAGAAATGGCGCCGCTAGCGTCGCCTGAAGATGCATCATCGAAGAACAACGATGAAATCGACGTAATTACTCGTTGTTAACGATTAGCAATTTCAATGAACGTTAATGTCAAATATATCTTATAAGAGGTAGAGCCAAGCTAATTAAAATATCGATAGAATCGAATATCGTTTATGAGAAACCAGTGTATTCTTCTCATTCGAAATAATTATAAATCGTTCGATCGGCTATTTCCGTAATTACCATTAATCGAATAGAATTAGTCGAGTATTTTAAGTATCTATCTTGTTAATAAACATCGACAGATATACCGTAACCGATAAATAGAATGAATTTAAAATCACATAAAATGCAAGCGAATTTTTTCCATTTGCGAATCATTTTTCCAAGATGCGATTCAATCGTGATAAATATCTTTTCATTATTATTGTTCTTCGCACGTAGAAAAATCAATGAATAACTAACTAGTTTAGAGAAAAACATAAAAAAAAAGGTATAGTTTATCAAGGCCATGAATGATTTCTAACTGAACGACCACGATCGTTTACAAAGAAGATTCGTCCTTGGTCAATGCCATGAAACGTTTCTAATGCTTTCGACTATGTTTCTTCTTCTATCCTATAAAAAAAATTTCTTTTCCGTCAATACTCCAATTTTTTGTTTACCCCCTCCTCCCAGATAGGCGGTAACATCAACAGTCGGAACTAATTCGGAACGAAGGTCATGCGTTGTAAGGGTCATGCCTTTCTACGAAATCCTTCCTCTTTGCTTTTTCATTCATTTCTTACTCGCTATTGCGTTCAACTCGCGGAAAGTCGTCTCTCAGTTGTCCTCCTGTCGGCGTGTGAGACTGTCTACGTTCTCCGTCTTGTACTTCGTCTATTTTACTTATATTACATTAACGTTTGCTACGATGTTTCATCGAATAAATTCAACGATAATTCGATACAATACTCGACGTCCGTCGGATGAATTCGTTTCATCGAAGCCGACGGTGCCATCGTCAGAATATATTCAATCCTTTGTGCTTTTCGATAAGGTGAGAATTTATATTTAATATTCATCAGAATTCTCTAAAAAATTTTTCGTTTTAATTTTATGTATCTAATTTGAAAGGTTTTCATTATTTCTCGATCTTTTGATTTTAGTTCGAGTATTTATTATAAACGAATTTATTCTATTTTCTTTGTCGTTATGATTTATGTATCGTTCATAGAAATGTTAATATATTTCTATACGATAGTTTTTAAGAATGATTATGAAAAATGATAGATATGTATAGATCGTATAGATAGATGAATTGAGAAAATTATTTAATAAGCACGTTTAACGAATTTCATTCGTTTCATTCAGTTAAAGAACGATTAGATAAGAACTTCGTATTAAAACGTATCGTAGATCAAGGTCATGCGAAATATCATACGAAACATTATCCCAAAAAATATTCCATTAGATAAATATTAATAAGCATATAAAATACGAACGATATTATCACGATCTCCGTACTATGTTAGATAGTTTTTAACGCACAATTATTTACCTATTTTTATCTAAAAATATGTGGGAGATAGTTCATTAATAAAAGTATAGAACAAAGAATATCCTCAAGATTTATAGGCATACCTACTACGACGCATTATATATTTTTGAACGAAATAAAATTATTTACACGAAAGTCCTTTAGTATAACGTAAACCAAACATAATGAAAGAAAATGAATCAGGAAGTAAATAAATGTTATACATACAAATATAAATACAGGTATTCGTATGCGTGTTTACGAGAATGTCCTAGCTGATCTAGCAATACTTTCGACTGTCTCGACTCCGTGCCATTAATAAACTTCACGCGTTTAGTCGAATATGAATAAGCTCGGTATATTATCGATGTAACGTTGCATTAGCGGTTAACAATGCCTTCGAGCGTCCGCAAATTGCGCTTCCGTGTTAACTCTTAGCGAGTCCTTCACGAACGTATCTATATATATATATACGTTGTTTATCGCTCGTCAAAAGGGCACTAGTGTCGTCCTTGATTTATTGTTTTTATTTGTCCTACGATATCTAATACGACAATATTTCAATGGTAACGACCTAACCAACCAAGTAGTCGTAGTTTCCTTCTTGCCAAGTTCACATTGTGTAAGACTCCTGTTTCTCTTCGACGCAATTTTGATAAAAATATATATGTATATATATATTTAATATAAAATATACATATACTTTTTATTTTACATTTATATTATTATACCATTTAATTATTAAATAACGATTTACGCTGCGCATATAATCATTATATTAATAAATAAAATATATTAAAAACGTATTTTACTACATATACAAACATAAAACACTTTGATGAACTTTAACGATTATTATTAATTTGCAGGGCTCCTCATGCGGCGAAGGAGAATCGTCGCCATTGGTTCGCCACCTTTCCAGCAACTCGTCGAAGGTAAAATAAGAATTTCGTAAAACTTCTTTTATGAATTTACGTCTACAACGAGTTAAATCGAATATATCTACGAAAACGATGTCTGATTTTTTTTTTTTACTTTCACCAACTAAGATTTAACGATGCCAATACTAAATTTCTTTTCGATGGCGAACACCTGGTCTTTTATTTTCTTTCTTTCTTTTTCTTCAAACGTCGAAAGAAAGTGTGTGCGTACGTGCATGTTTTTTTTTTCTTTATAGAAGTCTCTCTTATAATTATGTTATTTTCTACGTAATTTTTATCTTATTTTCCAGCATAGTTCGTTGGAATAATCGTTTCGAATTATCTACTTTGTATGCTACTGGATTACTATAATTTTCTGTAAAGAGTACTCGTCGAGTAAGACCGTTCGAGACATTTTTCCTTAAATTACAAATCGCCTTGTACTCGCCGTTATACTAAATTGCCTTCTCTTTCACGCTCCCTTTCTCTCTCTCTCTCTCTCTCTCTCTCTCTCTCTCTTTCTTTCTCTTTTGTTTATATTTTAGAAACGTTCACCGTATATAAAACGTCTCACGTTTAAAACGTTTAACCTACTTATCAGAAAAGTATATCGAAATATTTCCAGAATACGATTAGGTTCTATTACTTAATACTCAGCTTTCGATAATAATCATTGAGAATTTCGTTTAGGTATTTATTGAAATCTAAAAGAAAAATAAAAAAGAAAAAAATGATATAACGACGATATGTTATATAGAACAATTAGATACATTATCTTGTACGATAAAATAAAACGTACGAGTCCGTAAATATTTATTTATTACGCTGCGATAGTATTTATTAAACTCGATAGTAGGTATAAATCCGATTGGGTAATGAATGCTCGTTAACTACGTTCGAATAATTTAATAATGAAGCGTAATTTTTGCAAACGAGTTAGAGGAAGATTGAAATAAAAAAGTTAAGTATCGTTTGCAATTGGATTATAATTTAATGCGTCTGTACTTTGTATACGTTGAGTTTAGTGGTCCGTAAAAGTACCGATATACATAATTGATTATCCGTTAAATACGATACACGGTGAAAAATCTCTAATGAGAGAACCGAGATCGACGAATCTGGATCGTTTATATACTATACATATATGTAATTACACGCATAAGTTAGGATATAGATTGCTCATTGACGTCTAAGGGAAACCAATGAATGGTACGTTGATTACGGATCGACGATGTTGGCGGCTTTAATAAATTTACTCTAATGTCTTTTTTATTGTCAACGTATTTCATGTTTATCGGAAGCGTTAGAGAGCGTACTTATTCGAGAAGTTCTATAATGTTCGACATAGAATCGTAAAGTTGTCGCGCGTGACATCTATTTTCACGAGACTTATTCTCTATCCTCTTCACCACCCTTCTCCACCCCTTGTCCGTATAATTATTTATTTAGTAATAATTATATACCGTCGAACGATTGGGTAGTTCTTCGATCTTATCGTTTAGATACTCATAAGAATCTATATAAATTTTAAACTCAGAGTTTGTTCTTTTTTTGAGAAGATAGGGTTGGAAGGGTAAAGAAGAAAAAAGAAAAGAAAGAAGGAAGCAAAAGTTTAAGCTCTGTACGAACAGTAATAGTATCAATAAGAAAAAAAATATATATATAAACGCATAAACGCGGAAACGGGCCGTTTAATATCGTCGAAGCAATTTTCAAAGTATCCTGATGAGTCGACGTTGGATTATTTATAGCCGCTCATATTATTCTCCCCGCGCGATGTTCATTAAATTAATCCTAGCTTCTTCCCAAACTCTAAGCCCACGTCGCATCGTATTAGCTATATCGAAGGTTATTACGGAACTCGATATATATATATATACACATATATACATACCGTTGCATTTTATGTACAGATGAACAATTTTATTATCTGCTTTGCCCTAAAACAATATAGGATAAAGGGAGTCGTTTCGAAGAGAAGGAAAAAAAAATGAACCTATGTATGTGTGTGTGTGTGCATATATATATATATATATATATATATATATATATATAAATAATACCTATTAAAAAATAATCATTTCTTTTTTTAATACGTGCAAATTTTTATGAAAAAATACGAACTTCTAGAAATTTCTAACGACTAACGAACAATCGATTTCATATAATTTTTGATACTTTTTCTATTCCAAAAGATTCCGACAATATCATGATCAATTCCTCATCGATTTAGAAATTCGATAATTGGAAATGTATCGAGCGCGAGGAGTCACGATCTGACTTTGTAATAAATCAGCAAACTTGAAGCTCCGCGACACGCAAGTCGTAATATTTAAGTTAATGGCTCGGTATAATAAAGTTAATGGCTTTATGATAGCCATTCGAGGGACAAGCAGAACGATGCATGTGCCGTACCTGAATACTAATGAATACGATTTGTGAGTTTCCGTTCATCCAAATCTGTCACAAACTTTTCTTTTTTTCTCGAACGATCATCGACCATCGAATATAATCCATGTCACTGTTATACCAAATCCAAATTCAAAAGTGTTCCAGCAAATTTTCGATTATCTGACATCACAAGTAATGTATCAAGCAACAAAATATATTTTCTAATCGATTTAATTCTTTATCATTACGTTTATAACAATCTATCATTTGAAATCTGTATTATTGACTTTATCAGATATTTAAATTTTTCTTTTTACTTTCTTTTCTCTGTGTTTTTTTTTTTTTTTTTCATACGCACATATATTTTATTCGCCATTCGCAATTTTTCGAAGAATTTGTTGATTTTAATCCGAAAGCGGATTATCTTGACGATTATTATCTTAATGAAATCAAACTCGTTTATTAGCTTTTATCGTAAGGTTAAATCATTGAGATAATCTCTGTTTTTGCATGTTAGATCTCTTGCTTTTAACTTCGTCCTTTTTCGAGTGAGTACGTGTACCAGAGAGAGAGAGAGAGAGAGAGAGAGAGAGAGAGAGAGAGAGAGAGAGAGAGAGAGAGAGAGAGAGAGAGAGAGAGAGAGACTGAGAGACAGAGAGACAGAAAGAGAGAGAAATAGAGAAAGAGAGAGAGAGAGAAAGAGTACTCTCCTTCATCTTTATCACCTTATAAAACGAAGATCTTTCGCGAGCAGGCGTAAATAATGGACCGTCGGCACTCGACACTCTCGAAACGCTCTTGCCAATGTGCTGCTAACGGACACCGCGCATATCGTGCGAGACGCGGAACGAAATTGCATTTTGCTCTCTCTCTCTCTCTCTCTCTCTCTCTTTTTCTCTTTCAATCCTCTGTCTCTGTCTCTATCTCTCTCTCTGTCTCTCTTTTTCTTTCTATCCGTCTATCTTTCTCATATGTTTTGTACGTAGTCATGGACACGCGTATTCTTCGTACGTTTCTCACCTTTTATGCAAGTTTTTAACCCACTTTCGTTCCTTTTTCTCAAACTTGTCGCCTTTCAAAACGTAAATTAACTTTTACATTTATTTCGATTGCTTATTATACTTTAACATGTCAGGTTTAATACAAGCCTTTGTGTTTAAACTTAATGTATTGAGGTCGTTCGTTAATCGCTAAAAATAATAGTTGTTCAGAATACTTGGGAAGAGATTGTATTGTACGATATATGTATGATATATGTATGTATAATTTGTCTCGTACGAATCGTTTGTAATATTTTCAGAGAAGTTAGAAGTTGTTTCGTATTTTTTACTAATAGGAACTTTATTTTTTTTCTAATTAGATAAGTAGATATATTGTATCGTTGTTTTGGATTCGTAACGGCAACAGAACGAGCGAAATTTCGTTTTGTAAAGTAGAAAATTGGCGTGGGCGATATATCAAAGAGGGTAGAATATATGACGGCATTGTGAAACGCAGACTCTCAAACGAAACTCGCGGAGAAAGAAGATGAGAATGGAAAGAAGACTGCGGATAGAGACAGAGACAGAATGAGAAATGGAGTGAGAAAGAGAGAGAGAGAGAGAGAGAGAGAAAGTAAGAAGAAGGAGTAGAATACCGTGCAGAAAGGATATCAGACACAGTGGGATTTTATATGAGCCTCGGGATTCGAAATGAGGATTTACGATCGGTCCTCCTCTGCGAAAAAGAAACATTGTTTCGAATAAGACATCTTTCCCTGTATCTTTCGAGCATCCTTTTCTCTCTGTGCTCTCCGAAAGATCTCGAATGGGATATACTTTTTAATCGAGAGAACGTTAAAAAAGAACGTAACAAAAGTAAAAACA
Organism: Vespula pensylvanica; assembly: GCF_014466175.1. Lineage (NCBI taxonomy): Eukaryota > Metazoa > Arthropoda > Insecta > Hymenoptera > Vespidae > Vespula > Vespula pensylvanica. Next base: position 5,776,348 of record NC_057688.1, read on the forward strand.
AAAATCATATAAGAGATCTTTTTATTCATCTTTCGACATATATTTCTACGTATTGTCTATAATCGTTAAAACGTACATTCGAATTTCGTATGAAAATTAAAAAAAATAAAACATTTACATACTTACACCGTACGTTATCTACTTATCTTATTAAAGTTTACATCTTACTAAATGTCTTTCACGTGACAGCGCATCTGTTTGAGAATTATTTTATGGATTATGTTACATCGAGTTGTGTTATCTTATCTTGTAGAATATAGACTAGCTTAGAGAGTTAGATATAAAGATAGACATATATATATATGGAAACACAGAGAGAGAAAGAGATACGTTGACTTAGCAGCATCATTGGATGTATCGTCAGATTAGAGACACAAGATGGCGTGATGCATTAATGGTGCCCTTGATGAGAAAAGTTTTCATTACATTTAGCCATTTAAAATTAAAACAATCTACCCATTTACCTTGTTCAATCTCGTAGTTTCTTACCCTCTGGTATTCTTGCCTTAGTGGCTTCACGCCCTCTCTCTCTCTCTCTTTCTCTTTCTCTTTCTCTCTCTCTCTCTTTCTCCATCTATCTTTCTTTCTCTCTGGAGCACTAGCCTGCCTCCGTAGTCTCCACCCATCGAACGTATACATACTACCAGCTAGCTAACAGAGCAGCGGCCATGTTTTCTTCCCTACCTTCGAGTTACAGGGTAAAAAAGATCGAAGTTGAAATTTCATTTCAATGGAAAGATAGATCTCGTTATGGTCTATCGTCGGATTAACATCTTTCAGATATAATTTTATCTTTAGATATCTATAAATCTTTAACGATTAGCTCTCCTAAATTTTTATTCTTGACAAATATAATCATAATTTTCTACGTTTTTCTTTTGTCTTTCTATTTTCTTTATTCTTTCTTTTTTCAATTCATACCGTTCCTTCGGAATATTCGTAAGGTTAGCCAAACGATGTATCGAAATGACTAAATTTCATTTATCATATTCATTAAAATGTGATCTAATCGAAATAAATATTTCTACTCGAAGATCGATAGAGTTAGCTGAAAATATTGAGATATAATATATTTTAGACTAAAGTTTCTATATCGAAGAGCAAACAGCGTCGGCGCTCGAGTCTCGTTCTCGGCATTTATTGATCCGTCCGTAGAAAAGGCCGAGGGGTTGGCTTTAGAACATTCGAGGGGTAGTTGCAGCCCCATGTCGCATCGACCTTACTTCCTATTGGCCAACAGCTCAGCAAGATGGCTACCTAGTAGCCACGTACCGGAAACGTGACGACTTCGTTCCAGTCTTGCGAAGCTTTTCCTTACCTTTTTTCTTTCTCTTTTTTTTTTCTTTTTCTTCTTTTTTTTCTTTTCCCCTTTATCCATCCTTCTCTATTCCTTCGTGCAACTCAAGAAACGAGCCCTATGGAACGAGCGGTTGAAGGAACGAGTCCACACCTCTACGCACCCCTCTTCCTGACCTCTTCTCCACTTTTTTGCAAAATTTATTACAGCGATATATTCGCATCCATTAGATAGCTCACTTTTTTTTTCATCGTACATCTCCCGAAGACTCCCACATAGACTTCTTTTCTTTTCTTTTCCTCTCTCCCTTCATCTCTCTCTTTCTCTCTCTCTCTCTCTCTCTCTCTCTCTCTCTCTCTCTCTCTCTCTCTCTCTCTCTCAAAGTGCATCCAGCCGTGTTACTCTTTACTGAGTTTTATGGATTTTTCGAACGTTCATCGAAATACGTGGTACGTCAGGAAAAGTAATGAGATTGATTTTATTCAAGGAGAGCTTATATTACAAGTCCGCGACTATATGTGTGTGTGTGTGTGTGTGTGCGCGCGCGTGTTGGCGAAGGATGTGATTCTATATGTGTACGTGTATATGTTTCTTTTCGTTTTTGAGATTGAAACGATTTGCGGAATTAGCATAGAAATTGAAATGAAACTTATTGACTTACTTTGTAATTTTCTAAAGTAGTAAGGTAATTTTTAACAAGATCATACTGAACTGTAAGAAAAAAAAAAGGAAATAGAGATGATAAAATTTATAACGTTGCTCTCTTTATAATTATTATTTCTTTTGATATATACGCGTATATATTCACACACACAAATGTATGTATAATTCGTAATGTTTCTTCGAGATTCGTTGATTCTTCTCAACGGGAGGGACGGAGGAGTTCTTCGTTCGTGTCTACCTGAAGCTTGGGAGAACCTGTTTCTCCTTGATTATAGGTACATGAATTCCTCCACCATCTTGGGAGCCTTCTCAGAATCTCGATTCCATTCGTGATCGAAAAAGCGAACGTTGTCCTTTACCACGTTAATTTTACCACCGTGCAGAATCAGAATAACCCGAAGAATTGAGTAATTACGGAATGCGAGTAAGAACCAAACGTTGCGGAAAGTTTTTATTACATGATTGTTACCGATTACATAAAATTTGAAAAAATCGTGGAAAAGGGTTACGTTAGAATTATCGTTGAAAAAGGACGAAGAGTTTTCGTCGACGAAACCATCATTCAAAATATTATTCGTTCTCTTGAGATCATCGAAATTTATTTATTACTATGCGACATGCTCAATTAAGAAGTATTTGATATTAAAAAAAAAAAGAAAAAAAAAGAGGGAGAGAGAAATGGAAAGTAACTAGAAAGTAACTCAAATAACTAACTAATTTTACTCTTTTCGATAATCATTTAATCTCTCTTTCTTCTCGTTTCACTAAATTCTCATTTATCTCAATCGTATCTATTCGTTTCATTATCGCAAGTTAGCTCGAACTGTTAATTGAATCGAGTAAGTCTCGATAATGAATTGTGTAATAAGTTCAAAGGAATATTATCGTTCGTGGAAATCGCGAAAAGGGTAAGCGAAAGACAGAGTGATAGTATATGAAATAAACCTCGTCATAAACTCCTCGTACGATCGTAATGTAAGTTTACGCGCATGCGTTCGTAAGTAACTACGACGAGTTGCTCGTCCGCAATTATGCTTGGCGGACATCGCGAATAAAAGCCGAGTATGAGCTTCTTAACGTGCTCTTCTCGTCCGAACGTGTTTGACCCCGCCTAATTCGCAATACTCGCGATTGATGGACTACCGTGGTTCCGCGATTTATCTATCAATTATGAGCCTACCGGATCGTAACCAGTTCTCTTTACTCTTAACGAGCGTACGTTAACACGAACGCCTTCCTTCGACCGTTACTTCATCTTATCGTTTCATTTTTTTTTCGTTCATTCTTTGTCTCTCTTTTTCTCTCTTTCTTTTTCTTTCTTTCTTTTTCTTTCTTCCTTTCTTTCTTTCTTTCTTTCTCACATATTCAGTTGGTCTTCCAACTGTAAATTGGATTTAAAGTTAAAGAGAAAAAGAAAGAGAGAGAGAGAGAGAGAGAGAGAGAGACGAAGATATTCTCTCACGATCGATGAAACGAACAACCAAGGAAACAGTTATCTCGATAATTCCATCAGGAGAATGTTAGAGGTAGCCTAAGTTTATTAACGTTATAGCATTTCAAGGTATGAATTAGTTTCTGATTTTTCTTTCCTTTCTTTTTTCCCCTTTCCTTTCTTATTCCTTTTTTTATTTTTTTTTGTTTTGTTTTCTTTCAACTTCATACCTCCGATGAGATTCTGAGATTCTTAAATTTTCGTTGCCTCTGCGTCAATGATAAATTCGAATGATCTATCTGCTGTATATTATCAATCGACGATCATTAATTTATCCACTTAACGTACGTAGTAATTCATATTGATTCTTTTTTCTTTGTTCTCTTTCCTTTTGTAATTAATTGAAAAACAGAATTTCAAGGTAACCGTAAGATATTTTGTTGAAGTTTGATGATAAAGAAGAAGAGGGTTGTCGAAGACGTTGGTTATTTTATATCTTGCGAATGTTAGAAAAGGTAAAAGGGTGGTGGAACTTGGATACTAGTGGCTCGACTGCAAAAGGAATGAAAGAGAGAAATAGAGAGAGAAAGAGAGAGAGAGAGAGAGAGAGAGAAGAGGTTGAGATGGTTTGGCCTCCGGAGGCCGCGGTCGATACTGCGTCTCTCTACGAGGAAGGCAGTGTTGCCACTGAGTTTCCATGGAATTTACACTTTCTTAGCAAACGTGAAACCTTCTTCTTGCAGCTTTATACATAGTAGACATTTATCATAATATCCTTGAAATTAATCTATACACCCGTTCTCATTCATATTAGTAATAATCTTTTTTCTTTTTTTTTTCAAACGAGATCGCAATAGAAATTTTTTCTTTTCTCTTTTCTCTTTCTTCATATTTTGTTCTCTTTCTTTATTTCTTATACGATATACTTTATGTTTATTGTAATTTCTAATTGCGATCTTCTATGCTGTTAGTATAGTTTAAATAACGAATGTCGTGTGCCGTTATATAAAACTTTCAGTATATCGCTGTTAATAAATGTATGATTTAGAAATTGTGAGGTAGAGTAATCTTTTATTTTTTTATTTTTTATTTTTTGAACTCATGAGCATGTATTTAGATTTTGTGCAATAAGAAAATAATAAGAGGAAAGAGAAAATTTGTTTAAACCTTTGAGAGATAGAAATCGTAAAAAATGATCTATTTTCGTGATCTAGTTTTAAGGTTGCATGTAGAATAGAAGGGTTTTCAAGGAATTTTATGATCTTTTTTTGCGACATTCTACCCCGATTAGTCGTTGAAGGACACCAAAGGGAAACCATTGTAACGAATCGTTAGGGTAGAAACATCGTTCTGTTTATAAGAAAGGGGACACGTCTCCTTGTTTCTTTTATTTTTTTTCTCCTCTCTTTCTTTTTTTTTTATTGTTTTTTCTCTCCTTTCGCGACCTTGGTACAGTGAAATCCGTTCGGAAAGTAAAATATCTGCGAATGAAGGTTTATGAGAGGACATAGTGCTTGAACGCGCTACGACTGAGAAAAAGCGGAAAGCGTGATCCTTTTATAACGACAAATGGGATTTCATAGTTACAACGTTTTGCGTTTGTCTAAAGAGGAAATGAGAAATGACGACACCGACGTAACAACTCGTTAACATTTATTCGGAACGTCGAACGTTTTTATTTCCCAGTAAAGACGCATGTAACACTAACTCGTACTTATATTTTCCATTCCGTTTGAACGTTAATCGTAGTCACAATATTTTCTATAATTATTTATATAGAGTTATTTGTTCAACGGAGATGACTGTGATCATTTTTGTCAATCTTTACATATATACGTATATAGACAGATATATACTTGTATTTTCAATAGTTTTACCAAATAATAATAAAGTCTAATACGTTTTCGAAATTTTATGAAGTTATGAGTATGATTTATAAAAAAAAAAAATTCTCTTACGATGTTTGTTATTATGAGAATATCGATTTTTTAAGAGTTCGATCGATTTAAGAAGAAAAGGAAGCATGGAGCTTAACTAAGTTGAGGTAAATGTCTTGCGTCTAAGATTCGTTCAATGTTATTCGAAGAAGGAAATCCGTCGGTCGAGAAAGAGAAGCACGTGCTCTCGCTCGTTCACTCTCGATTTCATTGTGTTTTTATTGCGCCTCTTAAATTCGCATTTATGAGCTCTTATGTTCTCCCCCGCCTTCCTACCGTGCGGCTCTTCACCTTGCCGCTGCGTCGTCTCGTGCTGGACGACGTAACACCGTGGACCGAATAACATGCACGAGGGCCTCTTTACGTTAAGCCATGTACATGCAAGCTTCTTTTTTACCAGGTGATCCTAACGTGAATCGTCCGTATCATTCTTACTGACACTAGAGTAACATTTTAATGAGACTTTAATATCGATTTCGTCAGACTTCGAAGGGATTTCTTTTTCTACTTAATACTACTAAAACTTTTTGTATATAAAGACAAAGAAAAAAATAGTCCTACCAAAGTTTGGAAAAACTTATATTACATTTGAAATATCGTACTTGTCTATAATACTTGTCTATAATAAGTACGATATTAACTATATTAAGTCTATATTAAGTCTATATAATAATGTCTATATTAAGTACGATAGTAATAGACATATTAACATGTATTATACATACATATAGAAATATGATAATTATTATATATAATATAAATACAAACGATATAAGAGAAAAATATTTTTGTATATAGATACGATATAGTTTTGCGATAATTCGAAAATTTTCATGTATCGGTGTCATGCCTGTTACATAATCTACCAGACAAAAAAATAAATTTTCGAAACTCTTACGTTACCTTCCAAGTAATAATATCTACTTGTTGTATTTAATTTATATATATATATATATATATATATATATATATAAAGAAAAAAAGAAAATTAGCTATGATAAAAAAGTTTTATTGCTTTTTCAAAATTCGAATCCAATAATTTTTCTTTAATTTCGAGAATTTTCGAAAATTGTCGGAATAGTCGAGTAGCTCGATCCTAAACATATCGCGATAAACATGTTAAATATTTTTATCGTTGTCTCGAAAGGATACCGCCTCGGGTTGGTAAGAATTTCGAGGAGTTTTAATTAACAATCATCTTCCTTCGGCGGAACGAAAGTCGACGAACGTAATCGTCGTGAATAGATGGGAGAAACGGGATTCGATGATAATTTCTACGATTGGCCAATTCGAGCTTCGACTCGTGATTTTAGGTCCAACCCACGACATCTTAATAGCTTGCCCTCATCCTTCGGGATCGCATCATGGCCGCTCGTTTTCTTAACTTCCACTTGATTCTCCTTTTTCTTTTACATCAAAAATCATCATTCATTGGATCGTGTAAAATTCGAATAGATTATAATTCCTTTCTCATTAGAATATTCGTTTCTTATAAACGTTGTTTCGAATATATCCTGTATACAGATAATCATTCATATTACATATATTTCAATGATTTAAATAAAAATGTTTAACAAATGTTATCGTTAGATATCTATCTAAATTATTGACAAATATATACTTACGACTAATATTTATATTAATCGTAGTATGTGAAAGATGCGAGATATAATCTTATGATCTGTTTGTTTATGATGATTTAATATACTCTAAATAGGCATTAGAAATGTTGTATGTGTGTACTTACATACATAGATTAAAAACGAACTTCTCACAATGTTCTCACGTCCATCTATATACGATGTGTTTTACGTTTATTAGTTTATAGCAGATATTGGAGAGTGTGCAGGCAGTTAGGCTCAAATAGGACGACCACCGTGGACTTAAATGACCCAAGTTGGGTTTGTAAAGTTGTAATTTATCGTTGATCACCATTAACGAAAAAACTCTGTCGGTATACAAAGTTCTAAGTAAGAGAGGACCAATGAATTTATAGCCTTTAGAAATGAAATCATAAAAGGCTTTTGTACGCACACGGAGACATATTTTTTTTTTTTTTTTAAAGGACAACACGGGTTCGTCTTTCGTACGTTTCAAATCCTTTCGAAATTTTTCTTCAATTTATTCGTCAATTATCCTGTATATCGTCGTTATACGATTTTCTTCTTCTTTTTCTTTCTTTTTATTCGAATTTTCCTAGATTATATTTACTATAATATAATAAACAGATCGTTTATATCAAATATTTCTGATAGATAAATTTTATATATTTTTAACGTTTTAATATAACGATTCGGACGTTCGTATAATAAATTTTTGCTCGTAATAAAATAATCGATTTTTTTTCGTCAACTCTTTTTTACTCAAAAAGACTTCCACATGGAATTTTTTGTTCCTTTATTAAAATTGATATAATCGTGCACGAGCAATGATAGCATCTAAAATATTTACTCGTTAATGGGAACTTGTATCGAAGACAAAAAGAGTTTTGAGTTTTTATTTCTTAAGAGAGAAACGATATCGTACGTTAATTAAATATAAACTTCTTTTCGATCGACCAATGGTCGAAGGATAGATTCGACAAGTGATTAGAAAATCGATAAAATCGGCAAGGACGTTTCATGCATTTCGATCAAATAATGGCCACTTAACGTATAATATTAGATTTTTATTTGTTATCGTCACCTTACCAGAAGAAACGAAGTGTTATCGTCGACGTAGTATTCTGACGTAATATTTTTTTAATAAATTTAATTTCATATTTGCGACGTCACTGAATTCGTATCAAGTAATTAGAAATGTTCAAACCAGGACGAATAATTATTCTTCCTTTTTTTATACAAGTTTTTGATGATTATATTAGTATTTTTGGAATGTTTTATAATGCTCATTGAAAGTATATATGAGTATATATTTCGTTAAAATTTTTATACATTTCTTTTTTTCACTTAACTTAACAAAGTACTCTAAATCTATTATTATAATATATTTACATATCTAAAGAATTAAAAAAAAAGAATTATATATGTATATGTTAAATTCTTTTTAGTATATTATACCATATATTAAATTATAGATTTATTTATAGGTATAAAATATAGAGTGTAGTTTTTGCTCCAATCAAGAATATTTTCAAGAGTAATTTGAGTAATTTAGAAAATTTCAAAATTGCATTTATAATTGGAAGGGGAAAGCTCTCGGAATAAAAGGCTTTATCAGTTAAGATGATCGTTAAGGTCGATGTGCAATTCAGGTTCGTAAAGGAGTCAGGCTCGACGTAATTTGTACTTACCTAGCCTAAGGATTTGCCTGAAGACTCCAGAATCACGAGGCTCGCAATCAGATCTAATGTAGTCGACAATGAAAGCATTTTATTATGTTTTATCGCCTAACCCAAGACCGTCGTAATCTTGGTAAAAGCTAACCTTCGTTCAATTGTCCTTTATAGATCGTCGAAGAAAAAAGAAAAGAAAATTTTTTTCATAAATTTATGATAGTGTATAAAAATTAATGAATTTTATTTTATATATATATAATTACGTTAATGCAGAACGAGTCAAAAGTTTCTAGGTGGGCTAAAAGTTGATTTTAAAGATAGGTGATTCTAAAAATTCTTTACTCCTTTTCAAGACTTCTTGAACTTATACTTTTTCAAGCTAGGCTTGTAATTTTGTAAATTTGTAAAATAAAATGTAAAAAAAAAAAAAAAAATTGTCTTTAAAATTCTTGAGAAAGAATGAAAATTCATTTTTACAATCACCTAAGAACTTTTGATCCACTTAGGAACTTTTAACTCATCTAGAAACTTTTGATTTATCATGTGTAAATAATACCATAACTTTCACGCGATATAACTTTTTTGCAGACGTAAAAAAAAAAGATTAGATCAGACAGCCGGTTAAATCGGTTAGATCGATCTAATCGGATAAATGGATCTGATCGCTGAGGAAGAAAAAAAATCATTAAGATAAGCGGAAACATTTTAATGTGCATTTGTTATAGGTATATTTCTTTTTTTTTTTTTTTAGAGTTTTTTAGAATAGATATCCATGAGAACAATCTTGGTAAAAGCTTCCCATTATAAAGTGTACATCGTAGAATCGTAGGAGTGTAAATAGTCGGTCTTTCTTGTTGTCGTTGGTGCCATTAAAATACCGAGAAAGATTCCCTCCTCGCAAACCGATTTACTTGCCTATTTTTATCCATTTCCCTGGCATTTCCTCGAATGCGTACGGTCGGCTAAAGGGTAGCTGAAAGGACAATGTGCCATGGAGGCTGCTTCATCGATCGTTTCAAACGCGAATCGCAGTAAAACCTTCGTCGTCTTTCACGATTGCAACTAAGCTGTAAATTCTTCCGATAACGTTATTCTACTTTCTCTCTCTCTCTCTCTCTCTCTCTCTCTCTCTCTCTCTCTCACTCTCTCGCTCTCTCTGTCTCCCTGTCTCTCTGTCTCTTATCCCGATTTCTCAGAGCAAAATAAAATTTAAAGCTGATTAAAATTTTTGCTGAAAACTTCGATTTCACTTGGTGCATCATAAAAATTGAAGAAAAATTCTACGAATCTTATCGTTCCTTCGATATAAAATGTATTTGAAATTTGAAAATTTATTCGATGTGTCTTTTATATTGGCACAATAAACTATAGCAATATTTGTTTGATTTTATTTTTCTCGTTGGATATTTTTCATCAGGATTATGTGAAATTTCTACGAGTTAGATAAAGAAGAAAATATCGCGAGCAAACTTTAACAACCTTTATTCATTCGATTCGCTACGATGCCGATGATCGTAATGGCGACGGCAATAATGATGATAATGATGATGATGACGACGGCAATGATGATGATAATGATGATAGCAGGTAATGAGAGGTCTCAGAGGATTGTGTGTTACCGTAGTAAGAAATAGAGGTAGCTTGCTTGGTCAATACCACAAGGAATGATGTCCAAGCCAAGAGTTAAACGTTTCCGAGAGACAAGAGAGTTCGATCTCTGACGGAGCATTGTTTCATATTTACAGGAGAGCCTTTAAAGCGAAGAAATGGCCGTAGCAAAAAGGCGTCTAGTGTCTCAATTAGTGTCTTCTCTCTTCAAGTACGTTTGCGTCTTCATTCGAGTTTTACTGTCTGTGGAGTCGTACAAGTTTCCTGCTATTCCATTGCCCTTCGCATACTAAAGAAATTTACATTCTAGATTTAGATTTTCGAAGAAAAAAGTATCTTTTCAAAATCGTATGATTCTTAAATGATATTTTCATATTGGAAACATCGAAAGATATCCGGATACCTAGTCGTGAGTAATTTTTTGAATAATTCATGCACTGGATATAACATGACGAGACAAACTCGATAGCGTTATTTCAAGAAAATGTTCTTTCGAAAGTTTTCGATGTCGGAAGATAAGGAGGAATGGAGAAAAAGAGAGAGAAGAGTGTATTAGCAAAGGGTGAAGATGTAGAAAGAAAAAGAGAGAGAAAAGAGACAGAAAAAGAAGAAGAAAGAGAAGAAGCAGTTCGCATAGGATCTGTCATCAAGAGAGCCGGCATTTTACAAAGTATAAAGCCAAAGCATATTGCCTGCAGGTGCTACACAGAAGGCAGTCCGCAGGTAGATACGGTGGGCGCCTGATTGGCTTGGCTCGCTCGGGTTCCATCCTACGGTTTTGCGACGGTGCTGTACGAGGCAAAGAGAGGCGGTCGTTGTTACGTGTCGTTCACAACAACTCGTCTCGCGGCGCCTTGCTCTGCTACCTTTGCTCGAAGGTACAACGATTGTGTGTATCTATGTGTATGTATATGTGTGTGTATGTATGTGCGCGAGCGCGCGTGTATGTGTGTATGTGTATGTGCGCAAGAGAAAGAGAAAGAGAAAGAGAGAGAGATAGAGAGAATGGTATAGCCGCGGAGTCTAGTAAATCCTTTCGAGCGTTCTAGCTATCGACTCTCGTCTTTTCGCATAGCCAAGCTACCGAGAGAGCTTTGGCAAAGAGCAACCGAGGTAACTTCTTACCCGAGAAACCGTCGTGTATTTCCGTTCCGTTCACCAGTCCGCTTAGTACGCTTCCGAGCGAATCGCCGACGACACCACGCGACGCCGACTTCTATTTCTTCTCGGTCCGGTCTTTCCAACCGGAGTTCTCGAAGTTGTTCCTTCGCAATAGTGTCGTTGAATCGTTGAATCAGTGAAGATGGATCGTACTTGCTGATTAATAAAGAAACAGAAAGAAAGGAAGAAAGAACCAATCTTGAAATGCTCAGTTAAGATTCAAATTTGATCGTTCATGGCAGACATTTTTTTTGTTCTCTTTTTTTGTTCATTTTTTTTCCTCGCATCATTTCTCTCCCTCTACTTTTTTTCTCGTCTTTTTTTCTTCCCTGAATGAATATGAAAAAGACACCAGACTGAGGATTAATCCTCTGAAATACGAAAAACGCGAAATTCCGAGCGTGCAATCAACAAATCCGATGTCCCTAGCGGCTGTGTCCTTCTTTGAAGGAGATATCAAGTTTCATCGGGTGCTGTTCCAGTTGCCGAAAAGAGGACAGACATGGACTAGCTTGGAAAACGACGACCCTTCTAATGGAAAAGGGCAACAACCCCTGTTTCCGGTCATCTTCTTTTACTTCTTATTGTACTATCGGAAGTCGCTAAAACGCAACGCTACACCACGAGTTAGCCAGCGTGCCGTTGCGCAGCGACCTCTACGTCCTCCTTTTCATCCTTCTCTTCGTAGCCGCAAGGTGAGTCTTTTTCTTTCTTATATATATGTACATATATATATATATATATATATATATATATATGTACGATAGGTATTATAAGTATCGATGAACTTACATACACATATGTGACACGTGTTAACGATGAATTCAACGTGCCCACCATACTTTTTCGACGATTCGAAACGGACCTCGCGAATTTGCACGACTTACTTTTATGTGAATTTTATCGTTTCTTTCGAAGGGATAAAAGAACTCCTTTTCGTTCGCGTTTCCTTCTAGCGCGATTCTCGATCGAGCTTAACTTTTTCGCCAACTCGAGCTGATCTGTTGTAATATTTATGATCTATTCAATTCCCGCGACGGGATTGATTTTTAAACGATACTTTTTTTTTTTGTTTCTTCTCTTATCTCGTTTTTACGCGTTGAAATCTAAACAAATTTTTTGCACTTGCGTAACCTTCTTTATCCTCGATTTTGAGCCGATCGAAAGCTCAATTTAAAATCGATGAAATACTAGTAGCTATAAAAATTATAATCGTTCGTTTTTATTAATATCGTTTCAATACGAGGTTACGTAAAAATGGAAATTACACAATTTTTATGTGTCCTTGAATTCGAAATAAGATCTACAATATCGATCGATAAACTCTGTATCTCAAAGTCGATATACAAAGGCATACTTTTAGAATTCATGCCACGAGGAAGATAGAGGGTGATTAGGCATATGAGATAAGGGATGTCACGAGGAAAGAGGAGGGTGGTGGTGTGCAGGGACTATCAACGTGTACAATTCGTTTGGTCTCTCCCTCGTTTTACGAGTCACGTATGGCGCGCGCATGTTCAGCATTATTTTGTTCATCCCTACGTGAATGTATCTACCTATAGACCAGTGTTTTTAATCACTCTCTTCTTTTTTCTCCCCCTCTCTCTGTCTCCGTCTCTGTCTCTGTCTCTCCTCATTTATTTCACAATTTTTTTTGTTCTCTTTCCGACGGTGACGTCAGAATAGTCGATAACGATGCGACCGAACTTACAGGGTGTTATAAAAGATACAAGATAACATCGCTATTTAAATTATACACTACTTTTCTTCTTTCTTTCTTTTCTTTTTTTTTTTTTTTTGAGAAGGGAAAAATTTTGAGACAATTTTTTTAATCGAAAGAAATCACTATTTGTTATTTCGAAGGTTCATTATTCTCGTTAAATAAGAGTGAATATGGGAAAGGTTTCAATCGTCTGATCTTCTTTAGTATTGCTCGTAAAATAGATAGATAATATTATATATATTTTTCTCTTCGCCATTGAATATTCTTTATCTTTTTCTGACTGTTCTTCTTTCTCTCTCTCTCTCTTCCTCATCAAAAGGATGGGAAAATATAAGAGAACGAGTTTAGAGTTGTAGAGTTTTACTCGATACGAGTACATATCGCGTATCCATGAAATTTATCGGTAGGTAGATATATAGACGGTCGTGCACGTATACGTAGAGGATAGGAGCATATACTTTGAGATAAAAGGAGAAAGAGCCAGAAAAAGAGAAAGAGAGAGAGAGAGAAAGAGAGATACAGATAAAGAGAGAGAGAGAGAGAAAGAGAGAGAGAGAAGAGGAGAATCAGCTTCAGCCGAATGCAAGGATAAAGATGCAAAAGTGGTGGCGTAGCAACGCGGACTAAATAAAATTCAGAATTTATGGAAAACGAGGGAGAGAAAGAGAAAGGGTGCCGATGTTGGTATTGGTGTTGATGTTGGGTGTTGGTATTGGTGATGATACTGATGGTGGTGATGGTGATGGTGATGGTGATGGTGGAGGAGGAGTGGAGAATGTAGGAAAAAGAAGAGAGAAGCTTGGTAATGGGCGGACTGAGTGTACTCGCCAGAACCGGAGGAGCTTCCCAATGAATTTGAATAAAAATGGGTTGGAAATGGAGGCGTGGTGGGTTCAGGGAGTGCGACGAAGATATGCTGCTTCACGTTACGTGCGTATCTCTTTCATTCTCTATCCTTCTCTCTCTCTCTCCCTCTCCCACTTATTCTCTGCGGGTTCCTTTGTGCGCGTGCTATAGAGAGAAAGAGAGAAAGAGAGAGAGAAGACTAATATTCCGGGGGTGGTCGAACGGGTAGGCGGTTATGGCGCGTTGCGTTTCTGCTCGCATGAGAAAAATGGATACTCCGATGTCCGTGTATGCATCGTCGCCATATATGAACGACGTCCGACAGTACTTTTTTACGATGCGACCTTTATGTCGTCGCATTTTGCAGTACGAATTGTCAAGGTGAACCTTCAGTTTTTTTCGACATAATCGTACGATGTATAAGTAAGTACTTAGATAGTCACTTACCTAGTCGTGTTGATTATCGCGAAGGTGAAGTTGTCTCGTTGAATAGTCATTTACTACTTTAACTATTTCGTAAACTATCTTTTTTAAATACGTTACGAAGCTTTTTTTTTTTTTGTTATGTTACTTTAACATTAATCAAATCAAGCAATAAAATACTCATCGATGTAATTATCCTGTTTTTTTTTTTCGCCATCACTTGTTACTTACCTCTTTACATATATATATATATATATATATATATATATATATATATATACGTATATATGTTTTTTGTTTAATCTCATAATTTTGTCGTCGTAGTTAACATCGATAGAACCGTATATAATAGCTATGATCACGATCGTTAATAAATAAAATATCGTCAAAGAAACTACACGATCCGAACCTCGTACTATCTACCTACTTAAGTACCTTCTACGAGTTATTTCGGTCGGAGATTGTGGCTTAAGTTACAGTACAAATTCCTAAGTATGCGTATATATATATCTATATTTTGAAAGTGTTCCGAAAAGGATGGAACGTACGAAAAACAAGAGAGAAAGAGAAGGAGAGTCTGATATATGCGAGAAAGAGAATAGAAACTAAGAGAAACACACGAAGTTGCTCTCCCGCCAAGCAGGCCGGACACGACGTGCTCGAGAAGATGCCGAGGTAGAAGGAGAAACAGGAGACGATGGTGATGGTGAAGAGGAGGAAGAGGAGGAGGAGTAGGAGGGAGGGAGGGAAGAAGAGAGGGAGGCGGGAGTTGGGGTTAGGATAGAGAATATGGCTGCAACATCAAGTATCAACAATATTGCCCCTGGCTCCGAGGCTTTTGACACGTAAAAAATAAGACGAGGACCGGCGGTATCCGGCAGGCTCCTTCTAAGCGGTCTCTCTCTCTCTCTTTCTTTCTCTGGCCCTGTCTCTATCTCTCTTTCTCTCTTTCTCTCTCTCTCTTTCTTTCTCGAGGCTGCAGAAAGCAGCATGGAATTCAAGATGGCTGTCACGGATTGCTGGTTATGCGTGGGCCGTTCCTTCGTCTCCGTATCGTTGTCTCGAATCTCGTGGCCACGTGTGCGCCCTGTCACGATGCTTGGTTGCCATTGCTTAAACTCCCGTCGAACGAAGCACTCCTTTTTGGATTATTACAAGCATCCTTTTATTTATTTGTTTGTTTGTTCGTTCGTTAGTTTGTGTCATTTCGTTTCTTTCATTTTCTTCGTCTTTTTCTCAAGATTTTGTTTCTTTTTGTTCTCCTTCTTTTTCTGTATTTTTTTTTTTTTTTTTAATTTCCTCTTGGTCGTAAGTAGTCTCTCTTAGTTGGGCCATTGCTAGCGCACTTTTGTTTGTTTATTTATTTATTTATTTATTTTGGTTCTTTTCTGTATCGATAAGAGGACAGATAAAATGTAATTAATTAAATTTACGTATATGTATTTTTTTTTTTTTTTAATATGTAATTTGTTCTAGTAATATATAAAATTTTATATATTTTAGACTGTTTGTTTAATGAATATAATTGTCGTATGGCTAAGTTCTAGAGATTGACCAAATTCTTTTGATATTTATAAAACGATAGGATATATTACAATATAGCTAATTGCATTTGTTTTAACAATATTTACAATTCTAAATGTTCTAGTCGATTATAATTTGTAAACACTTGTTGTACAGTTAGGTTCTAAAAATCGAGAAATATTAGACACTTGAATTATAGACATAATTATAAATTTGTTTTAATTCAGAAAAAGAAAATTAAAAAGATGTTATAAAAATATTTTCTTTTTTTTTTTTTTTTGTATTTCGATGTATTTTTGATCAAAATCATTCGACGAAACGATGTTGCGATAAAGAAAGTAGAAGGGTTTTTACGATTTGTGCACCCTTAAGAAGTCACTTTGGGCAACAAGAGAAAATCGATTATACCACCGCGAGCGCAGCTTACGGATCCATTAAACTGCCGGCAGTTAGCGCTGGTAGAGATGTGATATATGAAGTGGGATAAGATTTTTTCGGTGATCGTCCAATTTAATCAGCCACATGTGGACGTAAGTAATATTCATAATTTACGTAGCGTAATGTCGTAAAACGATCTCAAGCCGGTCCCAACGATCTCAACGTTAGTCGGATTTATTCAGCCGTCTCTGGGCAATAGCGCCAGCTTAGAAAAACACGAGAGAAGAAAAAAAGAATATCTTTATTACTATCCTTAGCTTGACCGTATTTTTTTTTTCGCTACGTCGCGAATTTTATTATTCTTTTATTTATTATATTCGTCGTTGCATTGAAGATAAAAAGAAATTTTAACAAACATTTTCATTTTTCGTTATTCTTATGAAGTTTCTCTGGAAACTAGAAGGGCTCTAGAATTCTACTTTCCCTCTCTCTTTCTCTCTCTCTCTCTCTCTCTCTCTCTCTCTCTCTCTCTCTCTTAGCCTTCAAAGGATGTACTTTTGGATCTCACGAAAAGAAATCTTTCAATGGCTCGAAAATATATCCTTGTTATTGGAGCAAAAAATAATGGTTCACGAAAGCCATAATGTCTTTCCTTTTGAAGATTGGCCTTGCTTCGACGATATAATTTAAGCACAGCCTTGGTTGTCGACCTTAACTTTTGTCGAAATACCTGGACCTGCAAGGGAGAAAAAGAAAAGAAAAAAAAAAAGGTAGAATAACCTTATATAAAAAAAAAAATCTTATGGCATTATATCGTAATTTATTCTCTTAAATAATTTCAAGGATACGAATGTAAGTACACGAACATAAGTGTGAAAATGTATTAGATATCTATTAGTCGTCGTCCTTCGTGTCACGTCGAAATTCTTCGTGAAAGTTAAAACGTCACGTACGCATAGTCAAACATATGCTTTCAATTTGCAACGATTATTTGTCCTACAAGAATAGACTTCTATATCAACTTCCTATGTTTAGGATGGCGTGCACACCGTATAAAAGCCGGCAGCCATCCTTCCGGTGATATCTAAACATTGCAGTTTATATACGACGACGAGTTTACGTTAATTGCTCGTTATCCGCACCCCTTTCGTAGTCGAGATTTCTTAAAGAACATTTCACATGCGATATCTACGAATACGTAAATTTATTTTCCATTTTCCTTTTTCTTTTCTTTTTTCTCTTTTTATTGTCGTCACTTAGTATTAATATTTTTATCATTATCGAAAATATAACATTATTCATTTTGAAAACATGTGTATAGTCCGAATTCAAATAAAAAATTTTCTCCAACAACCCTATCGTAGTCGATATTTCTTATAACACATTTCACATGAGACATTTACGAATATATAAGTATGTGTATTAATTTTTTTCCTTTTATTATTTATTAACAATATTTTATCGTTATGTAAAAAATAATATTACTTATTTTCAAAACGTGGATGTAATAAAAATTCGAATATAAAATTTTCCAAAGTGGTTTCAATGATTTCTGACTGATACAATTAGCTAATGCAATCTCCGTTTATCAAAGTCAAGTGTCGAAAATTTATATACCCACTTATATTTCTCCCCGAGAAAAATAACTTTTCATCTTCATAGTGGAACCACCCTCTTATTTATATCCTTTTCGACACCCTTACTGTTTACGTGCTTTCATACGTATAAGTAATACGAACGAATGAAAAAAGTTTCGTCCCTTTTACCGCCGTTCTTCTTTACCGACTCTCGACTTTACTTTCTTCCTTATCGAATGATCACTATCGACTTTCGGCATCTTGTGTCAGGTGGCGCCACGATAGAGCGGAGGACGACGTTTCCATTTAAATGCTCTTTAAAAGGGGCTACGTGATGGTAGTACGTTTCTCTCGTAAAAGAAAGAATACCGTCTAATAAAAATGTAGAATATCGTAATAACGTTCGTATGTTATTTTATTTTTATTATTATATTTATTATTTAATATAAATTTATATCAAATCAAGATTTATTTTAATACGAATTTATAGAACGTACGAAGTTTATTTTTTTTTTATAAACCATACGAATAATATCGTTATAGTTTCTATTAATATTCGATATTAGATAATTAAATGAAAGGAAAATATCTGCATTATTAGACTATTAGGAGAAAAAAAGGGAGGAGGATTTAAAAAGAGAAAGAGAAAGCGGACATTGTAAAATCAAGATGGTTCTCGAGTAGCATGACAGACGAGAGGAGGATGATATAAATATAAAAGTAGAAAGAGAAACGTTGATTCAGGATAAAAGGAAATGAACAAAGAGAAAAGCAGGAATACGAAGAAGTAGCGAGATACGGAGAGGCTAAACTGTCTGCCTCTCATTAAACTGAATTGTCTTTTCAGGAAAATGGGCTTCCTTAATTACTCGACCCTTTCAGCAACTCTGCTTCTTCTTCAAACGTTCTCCGAAATGTCTTTCGTACGAATTGCAATTTGACGAACGCATAAACGAACAAAAGTTAAATCTTTTTTTACTTTTAAATTCTATCTTATCTTTCTTTTTTTCCTTTTGTTTTTTCTTTAAATTTAAACAATACCATTCGTTCTGAATTTACAATTTGATGATATAAAATTTTTTAATTATTAAACTAACGATACAATAATTAAATGCTAATCAAAGTGAAGGAATAAAAGAAACGAGTGGAAATATTCTTTTGCTAATTATCAATATAAAAATGAAATCTCTTTGTTCGTTTCAATGAGTACTCTCTTGAGATGATTCTTTCGAGAAGAAATGCACTGAAACGAAAGTATGGTAAGCATAGGAAAAAGAGAGAGAGAAAGAGACAAGTAAAAGAGAACAAAGGAAGTAAAAGCAGAAAGAAGAAGAGAGAAAGAGAGAAAAGAGCCTCTAAATATGCTAATATCCACAACGTAGGGTAATGAGTTCCTTGTGCCACTATGATCTTCCGAATTGCCATGCATATATACGCAGCTATAAACACAACTTTAGATTACTATATGTAGCATATCAAACGCTCCAGGGTATGCGACTTATTGGCCGTTTGAAGCAGCTTGCTTCGTCTGCTCGCTTTCTATCTCCTATTTCCACGCATCGTCTATGTACCATCGCAAATCCTTCTTTATTATTTTCATTTTGGATTCTAATTTATATACAGTCAGAAAATATACGAGTTAGGATACGTCGGATCGAAAAAGAGAAAAGAGAATATAATAATATTAATAAATCGCAAGTTTATACATAGAGTTGATATCAATAGCAATCATTGAAATAATATTTAATTTCATCGTAGTTATATTTCATTGTATCTACATAATTATCTAGTTAAATCTTTCAAAGAAATAAGTTAATAAAATATTCGTGAAAAAATACATTTTTCATTTCTCTTTTTCTTTTTGTCATCTTTCATATAATATATACAGCTCCATTGTAAGTATGACCGTAAATAATTATCCGCTTGAATTCGTGCCCGCGTTTGTGTTCGTGCGAAGAAAAAAAAAAATTAACAGAATATTCCTACCTTTTTTCCCCGGGATATTTATTATCGAAATATTTTTTGGGATACCAAAATTTGTTTCTAAAATTTTTTTTTTAATATAACACTTCTAATCGATATATTCTTACAGATTATAATCTTTTTCAAGGTTAACATTTTGTTAAGATTGTAAAACATTTCTTATAATTAATATCAAAAGATATAACAAATTAAAAATTAAAAAGAAGATATGAAAAATATTACTAATCAAATCGCGTGGTCTATTCTATTTTATTTTCTATCGATCTATATAGATATATAATGCACTGTCTCGTAAAGAAAATCGATTTCTTTATTTCTTCTTCGAAAAGGATTTTGATGATCAATAATCGATAAGAATTCGTACGATGCTACTATTATTCAGGAGAGCACGTTAATCCGGGAAGGGGGAATAGGAAGGCGGCTCTGGTAATTTCCGCAGGCCTCCACCTTCATCTCATATCCGGATCGTCATCAATCCCTCTGCCGGTCCTCCATCACATTTTCAATTTCCCCCACGTTTCTCGTTTCCTGCTCCTCTCTTGACCCTCCCTCTTGACTCGCCTTCGGTTTTCCTCGATCAAACCCGATCCTAACCGATGCGTCACTATTTCATCAATCATTTTTTTTTATTTTTCATTTCTTCATTTCTTCGTTTAATTCGAAACATCGTTACGTTGAAAATAAATTTCTGTTTCTAGTGTAATCGTAAATAATTATTTAAACAAAAAGTCTTCTTATTAAATATATTGTTGAATATATGACGAGAAATAACAAAATTGAATAACAAAATGAAATTAAACGTAAAATATATATTCTCAGATTAATATTTATTTATGGAAATAGATCGACAATGATATCCTTACCCTTTAATACTACCAACCGTTTAGGGTGAATGATTTAAACATAATGGACGCCATTTAAAATACGGGCTCGATTGAGTTTATACGTATCAGTCGATAAAGCATACAAATGCTATTCTCTTCCGCCTTATGTAAATGGATCTAGATTTATCGATGACTGTGACTATTCTAATTTTTGACAAACGTTGGGTTAGATATCTATAAATTGTATGAATTTAATGGGAATATTATTTTCTCGAATAATTTTAGATTTTTCTCGGTTAATCGTTTTCTTTTTAACTTCCCCTTACCCCGATAAATTCTAATGAAAATCGTCGCAAACGTTCGTTCGTTTCAATCTTTTCTGTAGAAATTCGATCTCGTTACTTCTCTTGAAGGAAGAAAGAGATAAACGAAACAAGGACACGCGAACGATGCGAAACGATTTGGAAATCAGAGTCATGAAATCTTGACGGGCGCGTGGCTCCACGCTGAACGCAGCGACGACGGATGACGATGCCTCGGGAAAAACTAGACTAGGCGTTTTTATGGGCCATCAAATTACGCCGACCACCCCATAAAATGTTTAAGCGGACTTCCGTGCAAGACACTCGACCGACGACCAGGCTAATGTCCTTTGGCAAAAGCGCATCCACCTGTCTGTCCTAACCTATGTTTATCCTATCTTTTTTTCGTTTTATAAATTAATATAATTTTATAAAAGATAAAGAGAAATACAGGAATATAAGACAGGTTAGTTTTTCCTACGTTTTATTTTCATTTCATTTTTAACGCCTCTTTGAAATATCTGCAATATCGATTTCTAATTCGATTGATTTGATTTTGTCTTGAAAAAAAAAATAAATAAATTTGTAAATTAATACGAGCCATCGTAGCCGTCTTAGATATGTATTTATGCTCATATACAGATAGATTTTGAAAGAAATTTTATATATATATATATGTGTGTGTGTGTGTGTGTGTGTGTAATTTATAATATAATATAATATAATATGATATAATATATATATATATATATATATATATATATATATATATATATGTATAGGTATAGGTACCTACATGATCGATTTTAAATACGAAGATCTATGACTACACAATCGATCGTTGTTTGTACGATGAATGAATTAGCTTAGCTCGTATAATGGCTAATGATGGCTTTGCACTTAGCACTGGAAGATCTCATGTCCGACTTTGAATAAACGCATAAATAGCAACAGGCCGTGTGTCCGCTAACGCCTTTAATATCGTATCACGAATATAAACGTCGGCTATAATTCAATATTATAATTATATTCTCGAGTAATAGGGGTTTATTGTGCCAATTAATACGCATCGTTAAAGTAATCGTTAGTTATACGTTTCGATCGTATTTATAACGATCTATTTCGACCGATTTAGACAAACAATCTCGTACGGTTTCTCTCTTGTCTCTCTCTCTCTCTCTCTCTCTCTCTCTCTCTCTCTCTCTCTCTCTCTTCCTTTCTCTCATTCTGTCTTTCTCATTCAAAAATCATGATCGTCTCGAGTAATCCACAGTTCAAACTTTACTATGGGTCGTTTCAATTATCGTTGTTTCGATCGTGTAGGCTCAACGACCGTGCTAATGCCAGTGAAAACAAATAATAATGAAGAAAGCTGACAATGAATAAGTACTTGTAAACAAGATAATAAATTACAACTCTAAATGATTATTTTATGTTGAGCATATATACATTACAAATAAAAGAACGGGACAAGGTAGGAGGAACTATACCTATCTATTTATAGTAAATTCGAAATGTATGCTTAACGAAATTATACAAGAAGACAATTTCACGCGCATTTCACGTTTCACAAATATAAATATATCTACCTACTTACCTATTTCCTTTCTTTTTTTCTTTTCTCTTTTTGTTTCGTTTTCCTCGCTTTACGATTTACAATTTTTTAATCGCCCAAATAAAAATATATTGAAATATTTTAAACGATAAAGACAGAAACAAGAAAAATACACACACACACACACACACACACATGTATATATACCTATACATTTTCAATTCTCTTCGTAATTCGTACTCGAATCACTGAGTCATTCGAAGCACGTCGTTGGAACGATAATCGAAGAAAATATTTAAAAAAAAGACGAAGTGAGGGTTACAACGGTGAGGTAGGGAGGTAAGACGAGGTGGGGAATGGAAAGAGGGGGGGCGGGTGT